>NC_045455.1:91732860-91737386 GCF_002776525.5 Piliocolobus tephrosceles
CACACACCCCACACACATATACATACTTCACACACCACACACACCTCACATCTCACCCCTCACACACAACTCACACACACACCTCAAACACACCACACATATTTCACACATCTACACACCTCACACACATACACACCACACACACATACATACTTCATACACCACACACTTCACACACCACGCACCTCACACAGACACCTCACACATCACACGCATACCTCCCATATCACACACATATGCAAGCACACCTCACACACACATCACAAATATACCTTACACAGACCTCACATACACACACCACACACCTCACACACTATACACACCTCACACACCACAAACATCTCACACACCACAAACATCTCACACACCACACACACAAATACACCACATACACATCTCACACATATACACACACACCTCACACACACACACACAAACCACACACAGACACATCCAGACCACACATGCCACACACAAACTCACACACCTCACCTATATACACACACCCCACACACACCATGCAGACACGTAACACACCCACCTCACACACACACACAAACACACCACACACATGCTACACAAACTCACACTAGTGTCTCCTTGTTTCTAACAGCAAAATCCAGCCATCGAGTCACCTTCAGAGTACTTAGCCTTTGTGCTGGAGGGTTTTCAGTGTTTGCATGTCGTGTGATGTCAATATTTTTAGATGATTGTTGCTAAGGTATAAATGATTTCTTTACACGTGACAGTGCAGCCTGAGCTCTCACCTTGAGATAAAGTCTCCTAATTTAATGCACTGGATACATGCACACACATACCACATACACACCTCACACCCCACGTATCACACATGTACACACCACACAAATACCACACAGAAACACACCACACATATCACACGAACACTTCACACACATCTCACACATGCACACACACCTCTCACAGACACACGTGCACACATCTCACACGGACACCCCCTACACACTCCACACATGCACACACACTTCACACTATACACACACGCTTCACAAAGACACATCCACACAACCGTACCACACACACCACACACACACATCTCACACACACACCTACACACATTTCACACACACATCTCACATAAACATTTCACACACCACACACGTACAAACGCCTTACATGGAAACACACACACGTCACAGACACCTATCCCTCACATGCTTCATACAGACATACAGTCACACACACACACCTCACTCACACGCTATACACGCCTCACACAGGTAGACATACCACACATGCCATATACTCACTCAAGCACATAGACACATTTTTTTAAACAAAAAGGTGATTATACTATCCTCTACTATATTGTTTTATGACCTACTTTTGTAGATTAAAGATATCAGAATGCTAGCATATTTCTTTATTGGTAGACATTATTTCCAACTGGTTATGGTAAATGACATCATAGTTCATACCTTTGCTGAGTGTGCTAGTATTTACACGGGAAGGATTCCTGCAAGATTGCTTGGTTTGATGATGTGCACATTGGAAATGATATGGCACTTCCACACTACTCTCAAAAAGGTCGAATCAGCGGATGATACTGCCAGCAGTGTGTGAAATGAAAACACGTTGTTGACGCAGAACCTCACCTTTGCCAGCACTGAATTTTATCAGTATTTTCAAATCCTTGTCAATTAAATAGGTGAAAATATTATCTCATTGTTTTAATTTGACTAATATTATTTTAATTTGAATTCTTTATTAGATTATAAGTGAAGTTAGTTTTTCAAATATTGACTGACCATTTGTATTTCCACTATTATGATTTCCTATCTCTTTTTCTATGATTTAGCATGTTCTGACTGATTTGAAACAATTTTATTTCTTTCTTTCTTTCTTTATTAGATACAGACTTTCATTCTTTTGCCCAGGCTGGAGTGAAGTGGCGCCATCTTGGCTCACTGCAACCTCTACCCGCTGGGTTCAAGCAATCCTCCTGCCTCAGCCTCCGGAGTAGCTGGGATTATAGGCACCTGCCACCACGCCTGCTAGTTTTTTTATTTTTAGTAGAGATGGGGTTTTGCCATGTTGGGCAGGCTGGTCTTGAACTCCTGACCTCATGATCCACCCACCTCAGCCTCCCAAAGTGCTAGGATTATAGGGCCCGGCTGATATTTATGTTTTAAGTAATAATGTGGATCTCATATATTTGCAAATATTGTGTCCCAGTCTGCTGCTTGCATCTTAAGCTTATGTGTGTGTGTGTATATGTAACACAGTCAATCAAATAGATGATTCTTGGCTCATGGTCTACTATTATTCATGCACAGACTTTTTTTTTTCCCGATTCGTTTTATTTGTTGTATTGTATTAGACTGTATTCTACTTCGTTTTTCCTTCCATTCTCATTTTGAATTTTGTTTTCCATTCCCTTCCCCCCGCGTCACTCATGTGTATTTTACATTTCCTTTTCCTCTAATTTCTGGATTTTGTGTTATGATTAGGAAAGCCAGGACTTCCCTGAAATGGAGTTTCCTTGCTCGTAACAGCAAAATCAAGCCATCAAGTCACCTTCAGAGTACTTCGTTTATGTGCTGGAGGGTTTTCCGTGTTTGTATGTCTTCTGACGTCATTTTTAGATAACTGTTTTTAAGGGATAAATGATTTCTTGACATGTGACAGTGCAGCCTGAGCTCTCACCTTGAGATAAACTCTCTAATTTAATTCAGAAGTGTACTAGCTCATCCCCTTTCCTAAGACGGCAAACACAAGCATTTCCTTCACCATGCCCCAAAGTCTCAGCATGAATCCATTCTCCTTATAGTCACCGTTATGAATCATCTAAAATCTCCCACAAGACCCTGTCACTCCCCTTTTGCCTGTAGGGTGGAGCACACACTTGCTTACACGAGGGCATGTCGTCTCCCCTCCACGGAGCCTCCAGCCTGGTTCCTTTGCAACTCTGAGCTTTGTATTCCACAAGGCCTGTCTTGTTTCTCAATGTACGCCCAACGCCTAGCACGGCGCCCAACACAGGGAATACCTAGGGCTGGCACGTACTAGGCACCGAAAGAGCATTTGTTGAATGAATAAACAAGCGAGTGTGGATGCAAGCATTTAGTTCCCTGTGTGCTGGCCTCTCCTCTGTGCCTTCCTGGCACTGCTTCATCCAACACTTCCTGGCCCCCACGTCTCCTTGCTCTCCTTCCTGCCCAATTCTGTCCCATCTGTCAAGTCCTCCACCTATGAGGAGCTGGAGCTGGTGATGCACAGGGGAATGTGCATTTGTCATGCATTGACAGCAAGATTATAAATTGGTACAGGACAATGTGGCTGTACTTTTCCATTCTAGTCTTGGGAATGCAACCTACATGTGCAAGGGTAATTAACAAGAGTGTCTTTTTTTTTTTTTTCTGAGACAGGGTCTTGCTCTGTTGCCCAGACTAGAGTGCAGTAGTGCAATCATGGCTCACTGCAGCGTTGACCTCAAGCAATCCTCCCTCCTTCGCCTGCTACCCACTCTTTCCCCTTTAAATAGTGAAGTCCTCACAACCCTCTTTGGAAAAAAGCACAGGCCACAGATCCTATTGTAACTTGTGTCTCTTTTTCCTGGGCATGTGTTCAATCTTGGCAAAATAAACCTCTAAATTAATGGAGACCTGTCTCAGTCACTTTTTGGTTTACGTAGGTACAGAAGAAATAACCATAGCTTAATTTTCAGTCAAATGTTTTGTTTAGTAAGAATGTCTCCAAGCATGGTTCTTGACAGCTCAACAGCGTCCTGTTTCAGACTCAGGTGTGCCCTGTTGGAGGCTCCATCTAAGTGGAGAAGTTGTACTGAGCAGAGTTCTCCATTCACGTGTAGGGGAGCAGCCTCCTCTCAGCCCAAGCATCTCACTGTGTGTGAAAGGGAACGGATGGGTTGACTTTTGCTCAGGCCTTGCTGCAAGGCCTTGTTCCCCTAGGATAATATAAGTGCTTTACCATTAACAAACCTAGTTTAGAATTTTAAGTAAATCCATCCTAAGCAATAATAAAAGTGTGAGACTGGAAATCCAGCAAAGGAAAAAAAAAAAAGTCCTAAAATTTGTTTGTCATAGCTTTTAGGAAAAAAAAGAGAAATGGAAACTATTGCATATTTTAAAAAATGAAGAAGGATTACTCTATAGGCTAAGGTAGGAGGATCACTTGAGCCCAGGAGTGTTAGACTGCAATGAACTATGATTGCACCACTGCACTTCAGCCTGGGCAACTGAGCGAGACACTGTCTCTAAAAGCAAAAAAAGGTAACACTACCTGACAATAATCAAACCCCACTTCGGTGAGGACCTGGGTTTTAGTCTCTGCTCTGTTTTGTGCATTTTGCAGAAGTCTCTGGCTCATGCACTTTATAGAAGTCACCTAGCCTCTCTGATGAGAGTGGATCACCTCAAGCTTGCTTCTGTTTCTTAAAATTCGTGATTCTAAACTCTGTACTCTTGAATTAACAAAAGTGCTGCATATGGAACACATAAAATGAAAACAGCTGTTCAAATACTTTT
>NC_045455.1:91737486-91847746 GCF_002776525.5 Piliocolobus tephrosceles
AGGCCTGAGATTAATTTCTTTTTCTTTTTCTTTTTTTTTTTTTTTTTTGAGATGGAGTCTCGCTCTGTCACCCAGGCTGGAGTGCAATGGTGTGATCTTGGCTCACTGCAAGCTCCACTTCCCGGGTTCCCGCCATTTCTTCTGCCTCAGCCTCCTGAGTAGCTGCGACTACAGGCACCTGCCACCACACCCAACTAATTTTTTGTATTTTTAGTAGAGATGGGGTTTCACTGTGTTAGCCAGGATGGTCTCGATCTCCTGACCTCGTGATCTGCCTGCCTCAGCCTTCCAAAGTGCTGAGATTACAGGCGTGAGCCACCGCGCCTGGCTTCTGTTTGCAAATTTCTATCTTAGCTTGGCTACATAAATCATATTCTTCCAAAAATAGGCATACTGTCATTGATGGATTTGGGTAACAGGTACAGAAGGAGGTGAGTTGTTGAGTACTCAATGATGAGCTAATACAGGCAAGAAAGATGTAAGACACAGTGAGCTGCAAATAGAAATTGTTCAAGGTTACTTTCTGCTAGGGGTTCAGTGGATCTAATGCTTCACATTGTGTAATTTTGCTTCACATTGTAGCTCTTTGCTGGAAATAGATCCTGATCTTCTGGCTACATTGCTCATTCTTTGGTGTTACCTTTACTGTTTCACATTATGTCACCTCCAAGCAGGCAAAATTGGGCTTGCCTTCCTCCCTGTTAATACCTTTTAAATATTTGTAGACGCTTATCAAGTACCAGGTATCCCCTCTCCACCAGTGCTTGACCTGCACTGCCAAGTCTTTTGATCTGAATGCACAAGTCACTCCTTTGATCATTTTGGTGCCTTGTTCTGGATCCTCTCAATTATATCAACTTATTTCTGTTAACAAATATTGCTCTGAGCATTCCAACTGGAGTCTTTGGAGAAGCAGATTGCAGAGAGAACATTTTTTTTACTGTTCCGTGATGTAAATCCTGGAATATCTGACCCAACTCAAGACTTTCTTTTTGACTATAACTCAAGTTATTTCAAACTTACAGTTAAATAAGTAGCCCTTCAAGTTCCTATCAATAATAAAATGTGGGATGGCAATAATAAAATGTGTTCCTATCAATAATGAAGCATGGGAAGCTTGTGGGTAACAGAAAGGGCCCTCTGTTATCTTCTTTGTCTTCACCCTCTTCTGACTTGCTTTACTGGAGCCAGCCACATATCTCAGTTGAAATAGATAAGTTTTAAAATATAAATAGCTTTGGGAGAGTGTTACTCTGAATAGTTTCATTCCCCTAAATCCAACTGCCAAAGCCCTCAACCCCAATGTGATGATGTCTTAGTCTATTTTTGCTGCTATAACAGAATACCTGAGACTGGGTAATTTATAATTAACAAAAATTTATTTGGCTCATGGTTCTGGAGGCTGGAAAGTCCAAGATCAAGATCGAGGGGCCTGCTTCTCGCAAGGACCTTCTTGCTGTATCATCCCATGGTGGAAGGCAGGCGGGCATGAGAACACGTGTGCACATGAGAGAGACAAACTCACTTTTGTAGGAAATCCACTCTCGATAACAAACCCACTCCAGTGATAAGGACATTAATCCATTCATGAGGGCAGAGACCTCAAGACCTAATCGCCTCTTAAGGTCCCACCTTTCAACACTGTGGCAATAAGGATTACATTTCCCACACATGAACACTGAGGGGCACATTAAAACCCCTAGCTGATTGTATTTGGTGATGGGACTTTGGGAGGTAATTAGGTTTAGGTGCGGTCATGAAGGTGGAGTCCTCATTACGGGATCTGTGCTCTTACAAATAAGAGGCACTAGAGAACTTGCTCACTCCCTTACCCTGTGAGACCCCAAAGAGGTCATGGAAGCACAAACAAATACGGCAGCTGCCTCAAACCAGGCAGAGACCCTCCCCAGGAACCAAACCCGTGGCATCTTGATCTCAGACTTCCTAGCCTCCAGAACTGTGAGAAATAAATTTCTGTTGTTCACGCCACCTACTTTATGGTATTTTGTTATGGCACCTCAAGCTGACAAATACAGGAGGACACACTGACCTAAATTTGGACCAAAACATAACTACACTAACTACACATGTAATTCCTAAAAGAAGTTTTTCATTTTGATGACTAGAATTAGAAAATAAACCATAGAAAGGGGGAAAGGGCTGGGAGAAAGTTGCAAAAAGAGGAGTAGGAAAGCTGAAGATACATAGTGTATATTTCCTTTTCTTTTTTTTTTTTGAGACGGAGAGTCTTGCTGTGTCACCCAGGCTGGAGTGCAATGGTGCGATCTCAGCTCACTGCAACCTCTGCCTCCCGGGTTCAAGCGATTCTCCTGCCTCGGCCTCCTGCGTAGCTGAGACTACAGGTGCACCTGACTAATTTTTTGTATTTTTAGTAGAGACAGGGTTTCACTGTGTTAGCCAGGATGGTCTTGATCTCCTGACCCCGTGATCCGCCCGCCTCGGCCCCCCAAAGTGCTGGGATTACAGGCGTGAGTCACTGCACCTGGACATAGTGTATATTTCATAATTTGTCTCAGGGCCAGCCCTGACCTTAGGGCACCCTTAGTGACAGATGAGTCCCTTGTATAGATTGGTAGCCATGCTCAGCATCTCAACCCGGTGTGGCACAGCAGATGGCCAGTGAAGACTGGCTAAATAAATAAATGACTAATTTTTATTAAGAAAGATCTATGTATCAAACTTGGTCCCCTTGATTTTGTCATTCTTCAGTTCTTCTTCCTAAGATATATCTTATTTTGTAGTGTGTTACTTTTATTTTTCTGCTTTATAATTTCTTTGACATTATTCTACAAATCTATTTGTTTCTTATGTTTCTCAATTTCATGTGAAAATTTCACTAGCTTATCTAGCTCTGTTTTCCATTCAAAAAAGACATATTGGATAGGGTACAAAAAAATAGAAAGAACGAATAAGAACTCGTATTTGATAGCACAAGAGGTTATTATTGACTGTAGTCAAATGCACTTAATTGTACATTTAAAAATAACGAGAAAAGTGCAACTGGATTGTTTGTAACACAAAGATAAATGCTTGAGGGGCTGGAGACCCCGTTCCCCATGATGTGATTATTATGCATTGTGCCCACATCAAAACATCTCATGTATCCCATAAATATATATACCTACTGTGTACCCACAAAAATTAAAAAAAAATCTAAAAATTAAAAAACTACATACCGGATATTATTCAGAATTGTGCTAGCTTAACTAACACTTAGGGTATTATTAAGAGGATACTATCTTCATCAACACCAAATTTCCTACTCCCTGGAGCGCAGATCTTTGCATCACAAGCCATATAACAACACAGCATCTTAATTCCCATGAAATAAGTGCAAGGGAAAGCGGAGATCTCTTAAGAAATTTTCACCAGGAGAATAGAGTTTTGTAGATTAAACCAACCCCTTTCAGTTACCTCCAAAAGTAAAATAGAAAACTTCTGTTAGAGGTCAGAGAAATCAGAATTCAGCAACGCAGACAGTGCTACTTGAGGCTGTTGTTGAATTTGTGCCTGAGATGCAAAGAAATTCCCAAAGGAATTTTTCAACTGGAAACTGCTGGAAACAAAAGAACAGACTGCTTTGGCGTCATCCACCGTGAGAGTTTTAAGAGACACACTCTGTTCTAAAACGTTTTGAAGTTAGGGATCTAGTTTTCTCTCCTAGTGTATTTATTCTGCAATAGGAAAAGAGGACATTTTCAAAGTTGGAAAATGTTGCGGATCCTGGAGGGCCAGTGTGCCCGGGCTCGCCCCGCGGGGGCTGCACGTCTCTCTACCGCCCTGTCCAGGTGGACTTTCCTGGAACGCGAAAGAGGCACAGCCTCCGAGGCCCTGGCCGCCTGCCCTGCGGCGCCAGCGTCCCTGCACGTGCGGAGCGTCAGGCCGCCGCCAACCCCCTTCCCCTCCCTTGCCCTTCCCCTTCCCTTCCCCTTTCTTCTCCTCCTCCCTTCCACGCGCCTTGTTCTCTGTCCCCCAAGGGAGCTGGGCCCGGGTGCGCTGCCAGCCTCGTACCCTGGAAAGCCAGGGAGGCCAGGGAGCCGGGGCAGGAAGAGCTGGAGAGCGGGCCCCACCCACTTGAAAATTACCTTCCGTGTGGATCCTGGAGTTAGATACACATTAGTACAATAACATGGAGGGGAGACAGGAGGGAGGAAGGAATGATCCTTTGAACCATATGTTCTGTCTAAGAGTGAAAGAGAAAGGCCTTCCCTTTTCTGTTTTTTTCCAATTAAAATATTTAATTGCAAAAACAAATTTTTTTTTTGAGACGGAGTCTCGCCCCGGTCTCCCAGGCTGGAGTGCAGTGGCCGGATCTCGGCTCACTGCAAGCTCCGCCTTTCCGGGCTCACTGCAAGCTCCGCCTTCCCGGTTCACGCCATTCTCCTGCCTCGGCCTCCGGAGTAGCTGGGACCACAAGCGCCGCCACCACGCCCGGTTAGTTTTTTGTATTTTTAGTAGAGACGGGGTTTCACCGTGTTAGCCAGGATGGTCTCGATCTCCTGACCTCGTGATCCGCTCACCTCGGCTTCCCAAAGTGCTGGGATTACAGGCGGGAGCCACGCGCCCGGCGTTGATTACAAAATATTTCAAATATCCAAAAGCGTGCAGGTGGACCTCATCAAAACCTTAAATTTCTATTTACCAAAAACACCATTAAAAAGTGAAAAGCCAGCCGGGGAGGAGATAGTCACAGCGCATGCACTTGACACAAACTTCTCCAGAATAGATGAAGAATTCCTACAAATAATAAGAAAACCTCATTTTGAAATTAAGCACGCCACAGAAGAGAATATCCAAAGGCTCAACAAACAAATGCAGGTGTCCTGTCTTCAAAGAGGTGACATTTGGAAGGGTGTGGGGACAGACAATGAGCAAAATATTAAGTAAAATTTGTGGTTTGTTAGATGATAAAATGTGCAGGAAAGGGCACAAGGGAGAGTGTTGTGGCTGGGGGAAGCTGCTGAGTTTTGGATAAGCTTGCCAGGAAACAATTCAGCGGAAAGAAGACATTCAGGGAGGAACCCAAGAAATGGAGGAGAGGAGCTCACAGATGACTGGGGACTGGTCCTTGGCTGAGGAGGCAGTGGCGGTGGAAGATGAGTGCCTTGTAGAAACAGTGAAGAGGTTGGTGTAGCTTCAGAAGAAAGTGCAAGGGGAAGCCCAGGTTCAAGAAGTATGACTGGGGTGGGCAGATGTTTTAATAGGATCATTCCAGCTACTGTGCTGAGAATAGACTCCAGGAAGGGCATGGCAGAAGCGGGAAGACCAGTAAGGAGCGCAGCAATAATCCAGGGCGGAGATGCTGCAATTGGACCCAGCTGGGTGGTATGACTGTGTGGAGAGAGGGTGAATTGTGTATGGATTTTAAAGATATGTATAGCACCTACACGTGCACCCGCAATATATCACATTGCTTTGTGCCCTTAAATAATTTACATATTTGCAATCACACTCCACACAGTTTTATTGCAGGCCATTTTTCGTTGAAATTCACTGATGTTGATGCATTTCCTAATGGAAATGACATGCAATATACTATATGCGGCTATCAACACTTGAAGGCCTTAAAGCGAGAGTAAAGATAACATTAATCCATAGCCAAGTCAGTTCAGGAAATGAAGAGGAAAAACGAATCCAGATCAGAATGCCTGATGTTGAGTGGGTCTTCAGTACACCCTTTACAAGCCTGCTTGGCCTAAAATCTTGTCAAAGGGAAGAGCAACCTATGAAGAGGTTCATGTAGGTGCGATCATGAGTTTAAAATGTCCCTGATAGCTTGTAATTGTTTCACAGCATCAGCTGCTGGTGATGAAGACATGGAAATCGTCATCACCAGTGTATCCCTTTGTTGTTATTGTTGTTGCTGTTTTCCTATTTCAAAAAATTGGATAAATTCCCCTGGCTGTGTAATTCAGAGTCTGATATGTGGTGTCAGGAAACTTTCAGGTCCAGTCTAGACCAGGGCTTGCCAATCTCTCACTCCTGACATTTTGGGACAATAATTCTTCATTGTGGGGGGACCGTCCTATGCGCTGTAGGATGTCTGGCAACGCCTGTGGCCTGGACCCACTAGGCAAAAATAACAGCTGTTCCCAAACTCCAGCCATGACAATAAAAAATGTCTCCAGACATTGCAGACATCCCCTGGGGAGAAAAGCATCCTCAACTGTGAGAACCATTGATTTAAATCAACGTATCCTCTCTCTCTTAAATTATTGCCACTAAGGATAAGATCAAGCTTTACAGGCTTTGGAAATAATTATTAAGTAATCCCTTTAATTTTGTTTTTCTATCTAATCATAAGTACCTTCACTTACCTCTGGACCCAGTCCTCAGATTTGGAAGGACTGTATGAAACCCTGCGCTCTAAACTCCCCGTACTTCAGATGAGGCTCATGAAATAATATATTTGATATTCAACATATTTAATGGATAGAAAATAATGCAATAATGAATCAAAACTGTTTGAAAAGGGCAATAAAGATTTATAGAAGAAGGATTATTGTTCTTAGTGCCACTAAAAACAACAGCGTTATAATTAGGTAACTGTGTAGCCATGTGCTTTCAGAAACTCGCTAAACATTCATTGAAGCCGTGAGCATTTGATTAGTCTACACCAACCCAGTAACTCCATTTACTAGTTTTTGTTTTACTGTGAGTAAATTGGGGCAGTTTGCTTGTCTAGAAGCAGCTTAGTAAAGAATCAAATTAAAGATATTGTGAAGTGATTGAACTAAGGCAACGAAATGAGAGGGAAAAAAGACAGTTATAAGAGATTTCAGGTACACACCAGGGTTCAAAATTTTGTGTGCAGCTTATTAGAGAGGATTTATGTCCGGAACAGGAAGGCAAATCAGTAGAAAGAGGGCAAATATACTCAGTTTGTGTACATTTTGTTTATTAACAGGAGAGACATGTTTGTGTGTTGAATGATGTATGTCTATTGATCAATATTTTAAATGAATCAACATTAATCATGTTTTGGAAGAGTAAATGACATGTTTCTGTCTTGTTTTTCTAAGACCAGCCGAGCGGGCGCAAAAGAACCAGCGGGTAGGCAAGTGTAACAGCAAAACTGCTGGTTTATTTTGGTAACCTAAGGTGTGCGGGAGAAGTCTGTCGGCCTCCGGCAAAGGAGGCCGGCAGAGTCCCCCCGCGGTGGGGCTCTCGGACGGACTTCCCACAGTCCCGACATCCCGACAGGACTGGGGCTGTGAGAGGGCCGCCGGGGCTGTGAGAAGGCCGCCGGGGCTGTGAGAAGGCCGCGTGGCTCAATGGCGGAGAGCGGCTTTTCTAGGAGTGGGAAGGCAATAGGTGGGGCATGGGCGTGTCAGGGGCGTTCCACAGGTGCGACCAGGTAAATCTTGGTCTCTTCAGATTGACGTCACCTGGCGCATGCCCAGTTGGTCTGCACCCCTCCCTGGGGGCCGGCTGCATTTTCGCGGGCGCGGGAAAAGTTGGGAGGGGGAGGTGAAGAACCCGGATGTGCACCATCTTGCCTCGGTTCGTCCAAACAGTTTCTATAAGCATTCAATTAAAAATTGCACTGTGCACTGACTTTTCCTGGGTGCAATGCTAAATACTGGGGCAAGAAGGCTTGTAGAGAACTCAGTTGCTATAGCCAGAGAAAACTGCAGGGGTTTCCCTAGCTCTGTCCGCAGAGCTGGTGTTGTCAGGTTGTTATGTAGCAGCGCTGAATTATAACAAGTCCTTTATTTCTGGTACTTCAGGTATACTGAATGCCGTTCACATGTTAAAGGATCCTATTACATCCAGGCCTACAGTGCAACCGATTCAGCTTGACTGTTACTATTTAAGTGGACAAGAAGCTTAGCCTGCCCACAGAACTCCACAATAGGAACTATCCTATAAAATGTTGGTATAGGGCAATGGCGTGAAGTTGGGAAGAATGGTCTTAAAAGTCACAATAGTAATAACACTGACATTTACCAATCGTGAACGTCTCTGGATCTCAGTATCTTTTTCTAAGATAAGCATTGTCATCACCATCATCACTGTAATTATCATCCTTGTCTTTGCCATCTCGTTGGTAGACTTGAATGAGTTAAAGTGTAGGAAAGTGTTTTGCATTCTTCTAAGAACTATACAAACTCTGTTTCGTAATAACAACATAATGATAACATACAGGTCACTTTTCCTTTTATTTCAAAAGTACCTACACACTAAGCTAACATATCATAATTTTGATTATGAAAACTCATGATTATAAGAAACCTGAGTGAATTTCTCTCTACTTTTAGGATTTTAATGTGAAAATTGCAACATGAGAAACGTACATAGTTTCCAAGGACCATCAGTTTCAGGAACTGCCTTTGCCAGCCTCCCTGTATGCCTTCACACCCAATACCTGCCCCTCACAGGAACCCTGGGCAATCTCTTGCTTTGCAACCAAGGAGCTGGTGCATGTGGTTGAGAAATGGTGTCCTAAGGGCAGAAGAGTTTTGCGCTGAGGAAACATGTCAGGTCAGTTTCTTTTTAAGCCTGCAAGAATGTGTCTCTGTATGTGGTGGCCAAAGCAGTGCTCCTGTCTACAGCGCTCACCCAGGTCCTTGCTCTGGGGCAGAATTATCCGAAAGCAGAGGGGTATCTCCCGGGTCACCCAAGACTAGCTCTTTGCCACCAGCAGCACTGGCTGGAGGGAAGAGGTGTTTAAAATGCACAAGCCTGGAATTGGAATGAAATCACATCTGCATTCTACTGGATGCATGTATCCTGTATTTAGTATATATTTAAATTGACTCCAGTGCATTCCTAGCTGCTGCTTGCATGTGTGTGGGATTTTAATCCCACTATTTTCTTTTGGCAGAATGGCCCTAGAGATTACCTGCGATAGGCAGATTTTTTAAAATCCCGTGGATTGCAAGAATGGGCACAACAGTGAAATAACCATAGAGTGTCTTTAAACAAAATAATTACAAAATAAACAAATCCATACATCAAAGCGGCGGTAAAGATTAAACATTAAATGAAAGAACTGTGTGGTAAGAAGTGCAGCAGAAACCCTAAGTTGTACTTAGCTTCCATGAAATTAAGAATGATACCATTAAAGTCCTCAGCGAGATTCTTCACCCTGTTTTGGCAACATGATTTAATTTCAACCACAGCTACTAAATTACCCTCTGCTTCTTTTGAGTAGAGCAGGATTATCCTGTACCATCTTGAAAAATTCTGAAGTAACTTTCCAGAAATTCTCAGTGAAATAAGATACCGTTTACTGGAGCTTTCCAATAAGATACTTCACAGCCTTCAACAGCACTGCCTTTGAAATGAAGCCAGTATGAATGTTTTCAAGAGATGAAGACTGTGATTGCAAACAGCTCATTGAATGTGTGTCTGTGATGTCAGTCTAGTCTGTCATTTGGAGATAATGGACTAAAAGAAAAGACAAATGTATCTCAGTGTTTAGATGTTTTTTCACTTACGATGCATACTCTGCAGACACACATCCAATGAAGCGCTCACTTTCATGTTGCACTATGATAAATACATAAAACCTCCTCCACAAAGTCTTAGCCTTGCTATCATTATATCAGTTTTATTGATGAGAAAACCAAGTGTAAAAGGGTGAACAACTTGCCCGAGGTACGCAGTAAGAGCTCAGTGGAGGACTAACACTCAGACGTCCTTACCAGTCAAAGGCTCTGGAAGGCAAGACTAATACTGAATAGATTCAGCCAAGAGTCCTTCCACTGTGAACCTCTATTGTATTTTCAGTCTCTGGAGGCTCTTATCTTGGTTTCCCAGCAGGCAGCAGCCAAAACAAAATCACTTCAGGATCTGAATCTCCCAGGACCTCCACAGGACTTCAAAAGACACTAATGGATGCTAATGAGTATGACCTTAACTGATTAAATCCAGTCACAGCTATATAATACCCCACAGGTGTTATAGTGAGGCTTTTAGGGACAGCAGCTTTTATTTTTCCTCTGCCTGTTGAGCTTTCTCAAACCAGTAAGTGGAACTAACCCATGCTGTTCTGAGTGAGTAGATTGCGATAAGCGCATTTGGTGTAGGGGGTCTTCCCAAGATGACTGTTCATCACAGTCCAGGAAGTCAAGAAGACCTGGCAAGAGAATTTAATTTCCATGTGTTGTGCCTCTGTTTTCTCAACATCCAACTCATTGCTAGATCCCTCCGCACTTAACACATTTCAGATGTCTGCTCTCTCAGTCTCCTCCTTCCTCACTGGAGATCATACACTGGCTGCCTCCAGGTCAGGTAGGATCTGTTAGACCCATGTAGCCTTGGGCATCCTATTTTTATTTTTTAAAACTTGAGTTAGTTGCTAAGGTTTAATATTTATATCTATATCTGCATTCTGGCTTTCCCTGAAAACTCAGAAGCTTTGGGGATACCAGGCCAACACTGGCTCAGGACCGAGTCCTGGCTGACCCCTCAGATGTAGCCAGCATCCTTCCTTCCCCTGTGAAATCTCACCCCGCCAGCCCCCGGCCCCAGGCATGCCCCCACCCACAGGTGTGCCTGTGTTTTCCATCTCTGCCCCTGCAGCACGAGATACCAATGCCCTGTCCTTGTGGAAACCTCCTTTGGCTTGTCTGACGTAGGGCTCCACTCTCTAGTGACCTCACTATTCTCTATCTTTCTGTGCCCTCCAGCAATGACATTTTCCTCTTCCTGCCATCCTTTAAATGCAGGAGTCCTCCGAAAGGGAAATCTATCCTTGATCTTCTCTTCCTTCTCTCCACTCTCCCTTGGAATATCATGTATCTTCACGATTTACATTCACAATGCTCTTGAAATAACGATGTTTATATCCATTTGTCAATTCAACCAGATATCACTGAGCATGAATGCAAGGATGAAAGCAAGACATCATTTCTTTCCTTAAGGAGCTCAGTGATACAGATGGTTAAACAAATACAGTGCAATTTGATAAATGCTAGGGATAGTGGCACAACACAATTGACTCCACACAAGGGGTAGCCTTTGAGCTGTGTGTTGAAGACTGAGTAGAAATTCACCATGGGAATAATGACAAGCCTTATAGAATTTCGTTTCTCCTATGTTTTAGGAAGCATTTCACACTGCCTGCCGTCAGACATCTTTACTTGGACATTCCACTGGTGATAAAATTAAACACACCTAAATCTGGGTCTCTGTCTTCTTAACCACCCCACAACATTCCCACTCCAAAAACCCAGTTGTTTACTTCGACTTTCTTGTCAGCTACTGGCACCCCTATTCTCCCAGTAATCTAGCCTGAGAGATATCCTTGATCTTTCTCTCTGATACACAACCAGTGGTCAACTTCTGAGATTCTTCTTTTAAATGTCTTTTTTTTCTTTTTTTTTTTTTGAGACAGAGTCTCACTCTGTTGTCCAGGCTGGAGTGCAGTGGTGCGATCTCAGCTCACTGCAGCCTCTGTCTTCTGGGTTCAAGCAATTCTCCTGCCTCAGCCTCCCAAGTAGCTGGGACTACAGACACCCACCACCAACCACGCCTGGCTAATTTTTGTATTTTTAGTAGAGACGGGGTTTCACCATGGTGGCCAGGCTGGTCTTGAACTCCTGACCTGAGGTGATCCACCTGCCTCGGCCTCCCAAAGTGCTGGGATTACAGACCTAAATGTCTTTTAAATCCACATCCTTGCAAGTTTAGATCATCAGCACGTCATGTCCAGCGGACAGCGTCAGCAGGTGGTCCTGTGAGTGCCTGACCTGTTCAGGGTGTCTCCCCTTCTGCACAGCTGCCGTGCAGCCTGCCTGGAACTGGCTCTGAAAACGCTGACCCTTTGCTCTAAATGCTTTACATGTATTCACTTATTTAATTCTCACATTACTCCAAGTAGGCAGGACTGTTATTATCCTCCCAGAACTGGTCCAAGTCTACATATCCAGTGGGTACAGGCCCAGAAAGTCTGACCCTGGAGGTCACCTGCTTACTCACCAGCCTATGTTTCCAGGCCATGTTCTTGCTCAAAACTCAGTGCAACTCCCCTTTGCCTCCAAACACCGTCTCAATTTGTTGGAGCCTTGAAGGTTCTAATAACTTGGCCCTCAGCCAGCTCTTTCCTGTATGTCTTGGTTTCTTGTTTTTCTTGTAGAGTTTATCCTGAGGATTTAGCGTTATCACATCAGACACGTAGAATACAGTGCTTGGTGCTTAGAAAGGGCACTGTCGGCTTTCCTTCTCACACCCAGCCCGTGTCACAGTCTGAAGCACTTCTTTCAGTGTCTCTTGAATCCACACCTTCCTTTTCAGTTGGGCGGCTTTTGGTATTATTTCTCTCAGTTCTCCCTCACCAGTGGGAGGCTTTGGGAAAAAGTTAACTGCAGCTTCCCCACATGCTGGGGCCTCCCCTCTTCTCTAACTGGCCATGCTGGACTGGAATCTCCTCTTCATCCATTTTGACTGACATAAATGCCCTCACCCTCACACGCCACAGATCTCGTCCTCTTTTCTGATTCTATTTCTAATCTCTAGCCCTACAGTCACCCAGAACAATCTCTCCCTCCTTTGTTTCTAGACAGCTTTCTTTATGCCTCTGAGACAGTCTTACCCCATTCTGCATTTTAGTGGAACAGTGGCTGTGCTCTTAACTTTTTCCCTTTCTAGATAATAAACTCCCCCAGGGCTAAGAGCATTGCTTGTTCCTTCTTTTCTTCCTGCAGCTAAGTTCAGTGAATATATTTGATTTATACTTAAACATTTACTGAATAACATGGATAATACGAAAAAATGATATGTGGTCTTGATATCACCTGGATCATTCATTTGATAAACTTAATGCAAAAGTTGAGTAGAAAAATTAGGCACCAATAGAATTAGTAGGGAAAAGGATAAAATATATATTATATCAAATATTTATATTCTTGTTTTGTGTGTGTGTGTCACCCAGGCTGGAGTGCATTGGCGCAATCATAGCTCACTACAGCCCCCTCCTGGGCTCAAGAGATCCTCCCACCTCAGGCACCTGGGTAGCTAAGACAACATGTCTACACCACCATGCCAAGCTAATTTTTACACACTTTTTGTAAAACAGTTATATTCTTAAATATGATATTAAAATATATTAGGAAGGAAATACTTCCTAAATACTTCCTAAAGTGTGTCATCCACAAATGTGATGAGAATGAATTGCATGATATGTGTCAATATAAAATATGCTCTCTAATACAAGTTTACAGGATTACATATGAAATCTACATTCATCCTGTAGATAACTTTAGGAACTGCACTAACAAAGCATATAGATTGTGTGTTTGGTCAGAATTAGGTTGGAGAAAGTAACTTCTGGGGATGAATCTGAGCTGCCTTCCCTCCTCTGTGAAAGGTAAGTGATAGAAATGCAAAGGAGTGTTCCAACCATAACTAAATAACGTGGGGGTTAGTCTCAGAGCCTAGGAGCCTGAGGGGCTGGGGCAGGAAGACTGCTCAGGTTCCCAGTGTGGCTCCTGCACAGCCTCAATGGTGAGCACAGAGGAAAGGCAGAGGGCGGGTTGGGCTAGGCTGGCCAAGGATGCAGACAACAAAAAGGAGCTGTGGGGGCGGGCATGGAGACTCAAGTGTAGGCTTTGAAACTGAAGGGGAAGATTCTGGAAGTGGTCCCAGGGCAAAGAGATCACTGAAGGGCTGTCCAGTGCACCCAAAGATATCTTTGACCATCACAGAAGGGTGAGGAGTGAGGGACAATTTGTCTGTTCTCCTACTGGAGTCTGAGAACTAGACCTCCGATGTTCTAAGTTGAAGGGAAGATCACAGCCAGCTGTCTCTGTGATGGTCAGCAGAATGTCCAGTCCTTCCAGGATCATTTTTTTGTTTGTAAAGTCAGAGTGATTTTTTTTTTTTTTTTTTTTTTGAGCCAGAGTCTCGCTCTGTTGCCCAGGCTGGAGTGCAGTGGTGAGATCTCGGCTCACTGCAAGCTCCGCCTCCTGGGTTCACGCCATTCTCCTGCCTCAGCCTCCTGAGCAGCTGGGACTACAGGTGCCCACCACGCCTGGCTAATTTTTTGCATTTTTAGTAGAGACGGGGTTTCACCGTGTTAGCCAGGATGGTCTCGATCTGCTGACCTCGTGATCCACCCGCCTCGGCCTCCCAAAGTGCTGGGATTACAGGCGTGAGCCACCACGCCTGGCCAAGTCAGAGTGATTTTAAAGCAAGCTGTGTGCGTATGTTGGTGGCAGGTTGGGGGGTGGTCTTTCCTGGTTAGCAGGCTGTGACAGTGGTGTTCTCTGCAGCAAAGGAAGACCATGGCATCGAAGGTCATCTTCAACCTATGGGTTCTCTAGAATCTGAATACTGGAGCCTGTGATCTGGGATTGACTGAGGGTTTATGAATCGGCATAGGAAGTGGGGGAAGCATTGGGAGACAGAAGACTTGGATTTGAATCCTGGCATTACCTCTTTGTAGCTGTTTTACCAAAGTTTGTGAAAGTCCTTGGCACAGTGCCTGGCACAGAGAATAAGGATTGAATGTGGGTATCTTCGAGGACTGAATGTGGGTATCTTCGAGGCTTGAATGTGAGTGTCTTCGAGGCTTGAATGTGGGTATCTTCGAGGACTGAATGTGGGTATCTTCGGTATCTTCTCTGGTGCTTATAGTGTATTAGACTTGCCCACATTATCTCTTGTCAGGTGGCAAAAATAGATTATGCCCAGTAAATAAAGACATAACTCGAGGCACAGAAGAGTTAAGAAATCTGACTGAGATTATAGGAAATAATCAAGTGGATCTTAAACTGTTCAGAATTTCTATGATCATTTTTATTTACGAAGTGGCTAACATTTTTAGTTTGTTCTCTACAATACGTCTCACAGTCCAATACTTCCGTTGCTAAATAATAACAACAGTGAATTGCTTTTAACCAATTTTGATTGCACTGGATCCCATCTCTAGGATGCAGAGACTAAGGTGGAGAATGGGATTTAGAAGGCCAGCAAACAGTGTCCGTCAGACCCCCACTTTAATCCCACCAGACAGAGTGAGAGGAAGAGGGTGGGGCTCATGAAGTCGAGGTACAGATAGCCTGCCTCTCTGAGGAACGGCCAATGGTCTACTGCGGGGCTGCAGTCAACTTTAAGCATCTAGGGGAAGCAGAGGGAATGAGGTGAGAACTTAGAAATAGGACATTTGGGATTGTCACAATGGTTAACACAAGTCAACTCTTTACAACCCAGTGTGTTGGACCCACTGTGGCAGGGTGGTTGGGATGGGGAAGGGGTGGTTCATTCTGGAAGTAGCATAAATTGATATTAAATAAAGAGCCTAGTCCTTGCTTCTTCCAGAAGCGATGGCCATGTGTTCCATGAGTCCCCAGTTTGAGGCAACCTATGCTTTTCTGTGAATAGTACTTTTGCAAAATGATTTTTGCACCACCTGCTGGCAAAGAACAGTGATCTAGCTGCTCATTGAAGAAAAGTCACATGCTTAAACTGCTGGTGGGCAAGGCACAGGGAGATCAAAACTGACTTTGGTGGGAACATGTAGCTACCACTGCTGCCTGGCATCCAATTCCTTGTCACCACCTTGTTAACGAGTTTCAAATTGTGCCAGGTGATACACACAGGTGGTTTCTTTCTGCAAGTGTCATAACAATATGAGAAGATTATTCTGGATTATGTTAGTGGGAAAGAGAATATTATTTTCAGTGATTAAGAGAGACAGGCTATCTAGTACTCTTTTCTAACATACAGACTAATCTTTTTTTGGAAAGCATTTCTAGGCTACTCTTATTTTAAAATGCTGAAGCAACATCATTTATGCGTTTGTTTGTTTGCTTATTGCCAAGGAACCATTTAGATGTTCCTGATTGAGCAAGACTTCTGGAACAATCTAGGAGTTTCATGTTCTACCTTGAGAATGTGAAGTGGCTTTCTGGGTGAGATTTCTGGAGAACACACTGAGACATTTTTATTGTGCTCATTTTACTGCTCAGAAGGAAATTGGCTTTTCCTTTTTTCTGAAGGGATAAATAATCCGAACGCATTTCATAGGGAGTCAAACAGACTGAAGACTTCGCCCACAGCTATTTCAGATTCAACCCATCTCTACCACTGTTCTTTGATACTCTATGGCAGGAAACCTGGACTGAGGAGTGAGAATCTATCAAGCTGCAGGTGGTGCACCTGGAGTTCAGAACTGGAATATTCCTTTTCTTCCTTTCCCACACACAAACTTTGTCTTGCATAAGGGAGTAGTGGTTTCTGAGTAAATATGATGAAACTCAAATACTTTTCTTATGAAGAGGCATCCTGTTTTCTAATTTGATGCAATGCATGATTAGAACAAATTGCTTGATTCTCTGACTCTTTTTTTGTGAGTTTCTTTTGATTTTTTGCCGGCAATCCCCCTTCCATCCTTAGTCTCGAATTTCTTTCATGCGTTGCTGCTTCTCTATCCCATTCCGTTTCACTTCACTCAACATTTGCTGAAGAGTTACATTGTAAAGGGTCTGTACTTGAAAGACATTAGAGCAGACACAAAAATGAAGACGGGGTTCATACCTTCAAAGAAACTGGCCCGTACTTTGGGTGAGAGACATGCACCCAAATCTCCTTTGCACAATCACGTGTTGCTTAACGACAGGGATGCAGGCAGAGAAATGTGTTGTTAGGCGATTTCATTGTTGTGTAAACATCACAGTGTGCACTTACACAGACCTAGTTGGTAGAGCTTACTACACATCTAGGCTGTGTGGTATGGCCTGTTACTCTCAGGCTGCAAACCTGCACGGCATGTGATCCTGCCGAATACTGTAGGTAGCTGTAACACAGTGGCAAGTATGTGTGCATCTAAACATGTCTAAACACAGAAAAGGTATAGTAAAAATATGGTATAAAAGATAAAAAATGGCACACCTGGCTTGATGCGGTGGCTCACGCCTGTAATCCCAGCACTTTGGGAGGCTGACGCAGGCGGATCATGAGGTCAGATCGAGACCATCCTGGCCAACATGGTGAAACCCCGTCTCTACTAAAAATACAAAAAATTAGCCGGGTGAGGTGGCGGCACCTGTAGTCCCAGCTCCTCGGGAGGCTGAGGCAGGAGCGTGAACCTGGAAGGCAGAGGTTGCCATGAGCCGAAATTGCACCACTGCACTCCAGTCTGGGTGGGAGAGCGAGACACTGTCTCAGAAAAAAAAAATAATAATAATAATTAAAAAAATAAAAGTAGGGTATTTACCAGAAACAGAGCTTACAGGACTCCCTCACTGCCCTGGGTGAGTTTGTGAGTGAATGGTGAGTGAACCTGCAGGCCTAGGACAGTACTGTATACTGCTGTAGACTTTGGAGACACTGTACACATAGGCTACGCCAAATTTATTTTTTAAAAGATTTTTCATTGTTCAATAGTAAATTAACCTTAACTTACTGTAACTTTTTTTGTTTGTTTGTTTTGTTTTGTTTTGAGATGGAGTCTCGCTCTTGTCGCCACGGCTGAAGTGCAGTGGTACGATCTCAGCTCACTGCAACCTCTGCCTCCCAGGTTCAAGCGATTCTCCTGCCTCAGCCTCTCTAGTAGCTGGGATTACAGGTGCCCACCAGAAGGCCCAGCTAATTTTTGTATTTTTAGTAGATATGAGGTTTCACCATGTTGGTCAGGTTGGTCTCGAACTCCTGACCACAGGTGATCCACCCACCTCAGCCTCCCAAAGTGCTGGGGTTACAGGCGTGAGCCACTGTGCCTGGCCCAACTTACTGTAACTTTGTTACTTTATAAACTTTAAAAATTTTAAAGCTTTTTGACTCCTGCAATAACACTGCGCTTAAAATAGAAACACATTGTGCAACTATACAAAAATATTTTTTCTTTATATCTTTATTCTACAAGCTTTTTTTATTTTTAAAGCTGTTTTTAAAACTTTTAAAACTGTTAACTTTTTAGTTAAAGACTAAGACACACCTGTAATCCCAGCACTTTAGGAGGCTGAGGCGGGCGGATCACTAGGTCAGGAGATGGAGACCATCCTGGCTAACACAGTGAAACCCCGTCTCTACTAAAAAATACAAAAATATTAGCCAGGCCTGGTGGCGGGCACCTGTAGTCCCAGCTCTTCGGGAGGCTGAGGCAGGAGAATGGCGTGAACCTGGGAGGCAGAGTTTGCAGTGAGCTGAGATCGCGCCACTGTACTCCAGCCTGGGCGACAGAGTGAGACTCCGTCTCAAAAAAAAAGGAGTAAGACACAAACACACACATTAGCCTAGAGCTACACAGATCAGGACCATCCATGTCATTGTTTTCTGTCTCCACAACTTGTCCCACTGGAAGGTCTTTAGGGAAACAACAGGCATGGAGCTGCCGCCCCTGTGATAACAGATGACTTTGGCCAAGTGAATCAGAGAAGGGCCTAGAAACAGAACCAAGCAAAAATCCTGCAAAGGAAATCCATACCTTGGATCCTCATCCTTTGAAACAGACTTGCTTTCATCTGTTTTTTCCCCAATGAAATCATTTCCTCCAGACTCGAATTTAAATTCTTTCTCTCTGTTCATGTCCCTGGCTTTCCTCTCCTGAAGCCTGGCACGGCTCCTCAGCAGAGGGATAAAGACGGCTGTGCATCAACACATTCTGTTAACCTCTCTTTTGACAGGGACAAAATATCCCAGTAGCCTTTTGCAAAGAACAGATTAACATTTTTCATCAGCAGAAGCTGGAGCTCTTAATGATAAGCCTTGCTCTAAATGCTGCCTCCCCTGGAAAGCAAACTCCAAGCCTCTGTGTGTTATTAAGTGGCATCTGGAAAAACAGTTCTGATCTAATATGGAAGTCCTCATCAATTGCCTAAGCTGTTCCACATGGAATCAAATGCATAGACTGTGTCTTGGGAGGCTGTTTCAAAGACCGAGAGATTGAATTCATATTTGGTGACAACATCAATGTCTTCCAGGCTCCCATAACCCTTTCATTTTCCAAATAAAGCCATGAAACAGATGTGCCTAAAGCGTATTGAAGAGCTGCCAACGTAAAGCCAACCAGCCACATAAAAAGCACAAACGGCCTCTTTTGGAGCTGTCACCCTGGCTAGTGGTTAGATCAATTGCAATTCTGCCATGAATAAATGAACTGACACTTAGTACCTCTTAAAACAAAGGTCCTGATATAAATGTGACAGTATTTTGAAATCAGTTATACAAATTTGAGCAATGCAACGAGATTGAAAAATCTCAATAGTTTTCTTTCCTTTTTTTTTTTTGAGAGTGAGTCTTGCTCGTCGCCCAGGTTGGAGTGCAGTGGCACGATCTCAGCTCACTGCAAGCTCCACCTCCTGGGTTCACACCATTCTCCTGCCTCAGCCTCCCAAGTAGCTGAGACTACAGGCGCCCGCTGCCACGCCTGACTAATTTTTTGTATTTTTAGTAGAGACGGGGTTTGACTGTGTTAGCCAGGATGGTCTCGATCTCTTGACCTCATGATCCACCTGCCTTGGCCTCCCAAAGTGCTGGGATTATAGGCGTGAGCCACCGTACCCGACCAAAAATCTCAATAGTTTTCTAACATAGGACTTAGATAATTACAGTGAACATATGTTCTCTAAAAAATTAATATTTTATTTTTCTAGTCAATTCGAAATTCTTTGATCAAGTGTTTCTTAACTGTTTTCAAATGAAGGGAAAAACTGAGAGAAGACATATAAGAAAATTTTACTTTTTTCCAAAATATTTACCGTCTGAATAACTGTTACCACTAACGAACAAACATACAGTCAGCCAATTGATAAGGGTCCGTTAGCATAAAAAATGAGATTATGAGATTGCATGATCTGTTATCAATGCTTAAAGAAAGCTAATATACGTGTATAAAAGTTATATTTTGGGATACAGTTTGGTTTAGGTAAAATAACTATCATCCAGCATTTGTTGTTCCTTCTGTAAGTTTTTCTTTAATCTAACAAATGATTGGTAGCTCTTTTCATTTTAGACATAAAACTGTCATTCATTTCTTGTCTGTAGAGGGATTTGGATTAGTTGGCTCCTCGAAACACATTCCTGCTTTGTTGTTCTGCAAAAAGAAAATTCGTAAAGCTGGGCACATGAGAAAGCCAGACAGACCTTTGCTCTCTTCCACGAATGTGGAGCATAAATGAAGAAGTGAGGCATATACCATCAGACGGTGCCACTGCTTCCAAGGGGCACATTACCTCCGAGTTGGCACGGTTTCACCCCAGGAATGGTTCCCCTGGGGTTCTGCCTGCAGGACATCTGGCCGCCCTCCCTGTGCCCCAGCGATTTGAGGTGTCTGTCTTCAGCTCCACACAGGTCCTCTTAGCCTATTACTCAGTTAGAAAGGTATGTGCTCCCTGGCTGGCATTCTAGGATTTGTGATACTAGAATTTAAGACTTTGATGATAAACATTTGAATTCTGGTGTTTATAATTTAAACTACAAAAATTGCCTCAGAAACCAGAGCAGCATGTGGCCCTTATAGCACAGTAACTACATTTATTACTCCTTAGTTAGGAGAAAACAGTTCTCTGCAGTTATTTAAACTTAAGACAACTTGCTTCAAAAATGTAAACAATAAGTTTTTTTGGGTGCAATCTTCAAGCAACTTAATGAAAACTGGCATTAATTTCATTGGCAAAGTATGATAGCTCAAATGGGCACTGCTTGTTTATCCCAGGTGTGATATAACACCAACCAGAAACATACATGACACAAGGACAAGTTAACCTTAAAAACATTACAAAAGCTGATTATTAGTAAAGGTATTTTTACAATGGCCTCTAGAGTTTAAAAAAATCAGATAACTTTCAGGAAAATATCATGCTTCCATTTTCCATGTGGACTGCATTACATATTTTCCTGAATTGATAAATCTCAAGGAAAAATGTAAGTTTGTTAGGAGTTGAGGCACAAAACCAGACACAGGGTAGGTTTAGACAGCTAATAGACAGACTTAAATCGTTTGGATTGGCTATGATGGTCAAGTTACTAAACGTTAATTACTAGACCGATTCATCTCTATTTCTTTTTATACCGCACAGGCCTCACACTTTGCTTTTCTCTGTTGTGAGAATTTATGAGATCTTGCCAAAACACAGCCCTGATGTGAAACGTGATAGCCATGTGGGAGGCTCAGATTCTCTACCCCTATCATATAATCTGATTACTCACCAGGGTGGCTGGTTACCCAAGTAGTGCAGCATGGTACTGATGAAACCCAGGTTATGAGTTTGATTGGTGCATGAACGCTGGCCACAGATCAGAGCTTGGCCCCAGGCGGTGGCTTCCAATGTGTGTTGTGGGATGCCAGCAGGGCAAGTGAGGGAATGGGAACTGTAGCTAAAATGGCATCAGCAAAATGATCAACGTATGCATCCTACTCATAGTCAAAATGTCGCCTTTGGGGAGTGCTTCCCCTTAGAAGGTAGAAAATGACAAAGGAACATCATTCCCACCCTAACGGGAACAAGAAGCCGAATAAGCTGCAAGATCATAACTTTGCAGGAGTCCGTTAGAGAACTGAAGTCACAAGGCCACCAAGTCAAGAGAATTCTAAAGAGGGATCTGCCAGGCACAGCGGCTCGCACCGTAGTCCCAGCACTTTGGGAGGCCAAAGCAGGATGATTGTTTGAGGCCAGAATTTCAAGATCATCCTGGACAACATAGTGAGGCCCCTTTCTCTACAAAAAATTTAAAAAATTGGCCAGGTGTGGTGGTGTGCACCTGTGGTCCCAGCTTCTCGGGAGGCTGAGATGGGAGGATTGCTTGAACTCAGGAGGGTGAGGCGGCAGGGAGCTGTGATTGCACCACTGCACTCCAGCCTGGGTGATGGAGCAAGACCATGTCTCTAAATAAATAAATAAATATCACTGTCCAGTCTGTGGTCATTTGTGATAGCTGCCCAAGCTGACTAAAATGAACCCTTTGCCACCGGAGGGGTGAAAGCAAAACCCACTGGCTTGGAGAAGGAATGGAAGACTCCTGCCCCTGGGACATGAGCCATGCACCTTGGCTTCTCTGGGAGAGGAAGAAACACGTTTCCTTGCGCCTGGAGGAGGGATGAGACACCTGCTTGAAGCCGGGGTTAATCTATGCAATGCAGAAGTCAGCTATCGCAGGGGGAGGGGCAGACACTGTCTCACCTGACCTAGCTCCTAGGCTGAATTCCATGGCATGGGGCGGGAGGGAGGGACTGTGAGAAAGTCCACCCATTCCTCAAGCCCAGTGGAGGGCCTGAGACTAAGCCTGGGTGGACAGAACACAGAGCTCTGCTGCCCCAACTCAGTTCTCCACCAAGTACCAAGACCCAGCATCAACCCCTGGGGCACGGGCAGAAACACGGAGAGTGACTCTCTCGGTGGCATAGGCTTCCAGGGGTTGCTGGAAGTTGGGAGTGGAGCAAGAACACTGAGAAAGTCCCTCCAACATGCCAGACCCACTCTGCACACAGGAAACAGCAGCCCACAGATGAGGGCACTGAAGTCTGTGCACTGAAAGTATCGAAGCAACAACAAACCCAAGCCTGAGCTACTCAGCTCCTAAGAGATTGACTTAACCCCACACGACAGCCAGACAGAGGAGGTCTGTGGATCACACGACAGCCAGACAGAGGAGGTCTGTGGATTTCCCGGCTTCCTGGCCTAACTACTGTTTACCTCTGTCTGTGCTGTTCTCCTGACCCATGAGGTCCAGCATGCAAAATATTAGGAGACACACCTAAAGGCAACAAAGTGTCATTTTTATATTGAAATGGTGTTACAAGTTCAAAATTTATTCTCCAGAAATTGGATTGGATTTGTATTTTCATTCTATTAAATTTAAAGAAAGTGGGCTGAGTGTGGTGGCTCATGCCTGTAATCCCAGCACTTTGGGAGGCCGAGGTGGGTGGATCACTTGAGGTCAGGAGTTCAAGACCAGCCTGACCAACATAGTGAAACCCCGTCTCTACTAAAAACACAAAATTATCTGAGCATGGTGGCTCATGCCTGTAATCCCAGCACTTTGGGAGGTCAGGGCGGGGGGGCGGATCACCTGAGGTCAGGAGTTCGAGACCAGCCTGACCAACATGGAGAAACCCCATCTCTACTAAAAATACAAAATTAGTGGCGCATGCTGGCACAGGCCTGAAATCTCAGCTACTCAGGAGGCTGAGGCAGGAGAATCACTTGAACCTGGGAGGTGGAGGCCACAGTGAGCCAAGATCGTGCCATTGCACTCCACCCTGGGCAACGAGAGCAAAACTTCGTCTCAAAAAAAAAAAAAAAAATTAAAGAAAGTGAATTAAATACAAGGACTTTGTATTTTCTGTGTTAAACACACCTTCTAAATGACTATTTAGTAAAATGAGGCAAAGATGCAAAGATTTTTGAACTCTGGTCTCTGATGAAGTGGGTTATGGCTTCATATTGAAGAAAACCAGCATGGATCAAAGTAACCTGGATCTCTTAAGTTGTCACCTATTTAATGACTGATACCTGTGCAAATGTGAGGCAGCTTAAACTAAAACTAACTAATAAGTTTAACAGACCAAAATCACAAAAGGGAATATTCTTGCTATGAAGGCTAGTAGAGTTATGGATAGACAATAGTGCTTAAAAACGGAATTTGGTTATTAACTTGTTACCTAGGGCAAAAATCTAAGCCTAGTAGCCTAAATAATTGTAATGTAGGGTGCTTATGAATTCCTTTTAAAACATAACCTTTTTTTTCTTTTCTTTTTTTGAGATAGGGTCTTGCTGTGTTGCCCAGGCTGGGGTGCAGTGGTGTGAACCTGGCTCACTGCAGCCTCAAGCTCCTGGGCTCAAGCAATCCTCCCACCTCAGCCTCCTGAGTAGCAGGGACCACAGGTGTGTGCCGCCGTGTCAGAGTAATTTTAAAAAATTGTTTTTGTAGAGAAGGGGTCTTGCCATGTTGCCCAGCCCGGTCTCAAATTCGTGTGCTCAAGCGATGCCCACGGAAGGAGGAGTGTGTTCCCTCCTCACAAACCATTTACCAATCCATGAGAAACACTCAGAAAATACTATGTTGAGCAAATTTCCTTTAAATTGGCATAGCAGAGAATCATTCGGATTCACTATTCCAGGAAGGAAAAGACTTATAACTGAAAAAGTTTTGGATGAGTGATCTCTGGCTATAAGCATCCTGAATCAGTTAATTTTTTCCAGAAGGAGGTGCCTATAGAAGTGTACAGTTTATTGTCACTGCTATGTGTTAAGTACTTTGAGATTCATCACGAAAAAGGCACCATAAATGTGTCTGAGCACACAGTTACCATGCACCAACACACATCCTCATTGTCCATTTCAGTACCTAATTTGTATATAGTAACTCAAATCATCCACATAATTACTATTTGAACTTTTAAAGAGAATTCTTTGCACTAGTCAAACCCTTTTATCATTTCAGAGAGTAAAATTTCCCGCGGGGCCATGGTCTGAAATTTATCGTGGAAGCTGATGATTATCTCCAGAGCTTCTGGAATGTCTCCCGGGGTGAATTCATCAGTGATCTAGTCATCAATCACTCATTTTGCTTATTTTTAGTTCAAAGAAAATTTTAGACATTTTATGTGAGCTTTTATTTATGCAACTTTTTGCCAGTGAACTCATATGATAGTTACTTTTTGCTTCCTGGAGGATGAGCTGGTTTTAATTCAGTGAAGTAAATGGAAGTATCCAGATGTTGGCTGTACATGAGGAAGCACAGAGGCTAACATAGTTGTTTGCGGTATAAGTTTTTTAAAAACTGTTTGTAATTCAATTAAGTTAGGGCTCAAGCCAATGTCTTAAAAGCTTTGCTTGAGATAATAGGGGAAGTTTCAATAGTTCTAAGGGATATTTGATATTTTAAGAAGGTATTGTAATTTTGAGATTCCATAAATTAACATTGTTATGTTACTATTAACTAGACCCCACCACCTCTACCACCACAGACTCTTCCTATTCTCCCAACTCCCAAAACAGTTCTATTGTAGAATAATTAGCTCAATATTCACCATTTACATGTAAATGCTAGTCACAGTGCCATTCATGTAGTACATTATGATCATTTTTTGTCTCTGAATAAAGTTTTGTTTTTCTTGGAGCTAATAATCATTTTCTCTTGATTTTTTTTTTTTTGGTCTTTTTATTAATTCCACTCAAAAATTTCCCAAATTGTCTAAGTTTTCCCCCAAGACTTTCAGATACATCAGGTGATCTATTAATTTCATTTTTCTAGAGCCATCTCTTCTAATTTTCTCTACGCTGGACTGCTTGTCTGTACTGAGCACACAGCTGGTCTTGGGATTTCTCATCACCCATGCTTTGCCTCTTCCTGTGCTGATTTCTCCTTCCTTTTACCCCATGTCTTCCTCTTCATTGGAATAAACTGCTCCTTTTGGTGGAACTCATCTTTTGTTAGCTTTCTGCAAGAGGCTATAAGAGCCAAAAAAATTTTTTTTGAGAACTTGTACATTTAAAAATGCCATTGTATGTCCTCATGCTTGATTTATAGTTGGGCTTATGCAATTTTAAGATGGAAACCATTTTCCTTTAAAATTTTAAAAGGCATTATTCCATTGCCTTCTGGCTTCCACTACTACTGTTGAGCTCTCTGAAGATATATGGAATTTTTTTTCTTACCTCTAGAAGTTTTAAACATCTTCTCTTCGTCCTGGAATTCTGAAAATTTTGGATAAAGTGCCTTGATATGACCGTGCTCTTAAATTGCGTGGCTACTTGGCTGGCTCTTTCCATCCGGAATCTCATGATTCTTCGTTCTGAGAGATTTTGTTACATTATTTCTTTGAGGAGCCCCATCTCTCATTTTCTCTGTTGACTTTTTGTGGAACTCCAATGTTTAACTTTTATTTTATTTTATTTATTTATTTTTGAGACAGAGCCTCGCTCTGTTGCCCAGGCTGGAGTGCAATGGTGTAATCTCGGCTCACTGCAACCTCCATCTCCCTGGTTCTCCTGCCTCAGCCTCCCGAGTAGCTGGGTTAACAGGCGTGTGCCACCACTCCCAGCTAATTTTTGTATTTTTAGTAGAGATGGGCTTTCACCATGTTGGCCAGGCTGGTCTTGAACTCCTGACCTCAGGTAATCCACCCACCTCGGCCTCCAAAAGTGCTGGGATTATAGGTGTGAGCCACCACGCCCAGCCCAAATGTTTGACTTTTAAAGGAAAGGGGAAATGAAAAAACTTCTTGGATGCCTTCTTTACTCTGGCTGTTTAGAGATCCCAGGAAAAAGAATTAGTAGGACAGAAAACAACACTCCAATGAAAGTCAACAAAGGAACACAGGGTGCAGGGAGAATCGTAATAATTCATCCAGTTCTTCTCCATTCCTTGTGAATAAAGTAATTGGACTAGAATAAAAGAGAAGAGAGATTTTGAGTATCTTCCTACAACTTCCTGCTGGGGATAGTGAGGAGTGGATGTGCAAGGACATAAGACCATCTTCTTCATCTACCTTTGGGGCTTTACAAGTGAGTGATGTGTTCCAGCAGGGAACTTGGATAGTGGGAGACTGGGTGAATGGTCACGGAGTGAAACCCTTTTGGTATTGACTGTGGTGAGCTTGTTAAATCTTTGAAATCAATAATCACCTTGGGTTGAGGCTTAACAGGAAGACAGCTGCCAGCAGACAGGGCTGGAGAAAGGAGAATCAATGAGTGAGAAGACAGCAATGCCCGTCACTTAGCCTTCATTTTTCCCAATTTTCGAATGGGATATTCACCAATGTTCACCATCGTCGGCATCCTCTCAGACACACATACACACCCACACACACGCTGATGGGTTCACACCACCCACACTAAAGTGAAACTGAACAAAACGCAACATCCACGTGCCTATAGTGTGCACCACACACACACACACACACACTCACCGTGTGACACTGATACGCTAGTCTCTGTTGTTGCTTACCAGTTCGTTTTTTTGTTTTTGAGACGTTGTCTCGCTGTGTCGCCCAGGCTGGAGTGCAGTGGCACAATCTCAGCTCACTGCAAGCTCCGCCTCCCGGGTTCCCGCCATTCTCCTGCCTCAGCCTCCCGAGTAGCTGGGACTACAGACGCCGCCACCACGCCCAGCTAATTTTTTGTATTTTTAGTAGAGACAGGGTTTCACCGTGTTAGCCAGGATGGTCTCGATCTCCTGACCTCGTGATCCGCCCGTCTCGGCCTCCCAAAGTGCTGGGATTACAGGCGTGAGCCACCGCGCCCGGCCCCACCAAGCCCTCATTCTTGAAGTGAAATAAAGGAAAAAGCTTAAATAGCATGAAAGCGAATGGAGTCATAATAAAAGAGCTGATCTCTATTGAGAGCTTTCTCATAACCAAGCCTTTCCTAAGAGCTTTCCATGAATTAACTCATTTACTGTGTATAACAACCTTACTATTGACAGCCTGCCTTCAGATTCCAGCTTTGTGACCCCAGGCTTTGTGACTTGGATCCACTTCACTTCTCTTGGCCTCAGTCCCCTCAATTATAAAATAGGAAAAGTAATCATACCCGTTTCTTACCATATTTTGGCACTGGGCTGTGCTGTTGTATGTGTGCTCTCATTTAGCTCTTGGTAGTCCTGTGAGGTGCAGAGATGGAAGAGATGAAAGCTTGAAGGCTTGAGTTTCTGACAAAAGTTTAAAGGCCTCGAGTAACATCCCACAGCTAGTAAGTGGTGAGTGTAGTACCCCACCCTCGGTATACTTGAGCCAGAGTGTGCACACGCTCAGCCATGAAGCATTCGCCTGAGTGGAGGCTGAGATGGCCTGCTGTCTGCAATGAGGCCACAGGAAATGCTCGTGGAACCTGGTCTCCGTGAGATATCTATTAGGAACTTTCCACAACACCAGAAGTGAAGGAAATTCTCATTTTTATTTTGATATAAGCAAATGTGTACATTTTGACACAATGAGAAATGTTTAGGAATTTTGACTGAAAAATTCTTTCCGGCAGGATTCTTTAGCCACTGAAATTGTAAGTGGTACTTACAGTTGTATATATCTGGCTCCCATCTGGGTGGCTACAACCAACTACTAACTACTGACAGCAAAAGAAAGACTTGCAAATATGATTTTATATCTGCATTTTTTATTTTATATTTAGCTCTTTGTCTTATAATGTTTGTCTAACTGTAGCTCTCTCTGTCTCTCTCACTGACAGGGTAATGTCTTTAAAATCCCACTACACAAAGTACTGGCTTTGTGAAAAGGATCTGACCTATTTTGTCCTGCTTTGATTGGTTTTAACATCATGTAGATAGGAAGTAACTAACTCATTAAACCACTTAGGGGACAATGTGGTGCTCTCCCCTTTTACATGTTGCTTCTCTTATCAGCTTCACCGGCTTTGTCTACTAACCCCGCGCCTGGGGAATTATAAGGAAAGGATTCGGGCACCACGTTGCCTGCAGCATGAATCCTGCCAGGCTGTGGCTGTCACCAAGGTTATTGGACACTCCTCCCTGACCAGGACCCACCTGGGAGGCATGCAGATGACAAGTGCCACTCACCCTTGTCCTCAGTGCCTGCTGGGCCATGTGTGCACATTCAGGGAATGAGACGAACTGCGGAGCAAGTGGAGTAAGTGAGTGCAGTCACCCCAACAGCAGGCTAACCCGGGAGAGGTCTGGTTTCACGTTAACATGGGAAATATTTGGCTGAATGGAATTGATGGAAGGGTAGGAATAGAGTTTCTCATTCCCTCATGGATAGAAAAAATGCACAAACCACGTTATCTGTTGGGTTGCATGGAATTGCTCTGACTGGTTTATTACCACTATTCACGCAGCATTTTCTTTGAAAGGGAATGCTGGGCGCAGTGGCTCATGCCTGTAATCCCAGCACTTTAGGAGGCCAAGGCAGGCGGATCACCTGAGGTCAGGAGTTCAAGACCAGTCTGGCCAACATGCGGAAACTCTGTCTCTACTACAAATAATAATAATTATAATAAATTAGCCAGGCATGGTGGCGGGAGCCTGTAATCCCAGCTACTGGGAGGCTGAGGCAGGAGAATTGCTTGAACTCAGGAGGTGGAGGTTGCTGTGAGCCGAGATTGTGCCGCTGCACTCCAGCCTGGGCAACAGAGCAACACTCTGTCTCAAAAATAAATACATAAATAACTAAGAAAAAAGGAAAGGGAAGGCAGGTGTGAAAGCTTCGGGTTGGTTACCCAGCAAAATTAAACTGAAAAGTCCCCAAGCTCTTTGAACCAACTGCAAGGTTGTCAGCTTGTAGCCTGAAGTCCTCACGATCGACCCTATTACTTCATATCTCAAAACGTCTTAATATGTGTTTTCCACAGTGATGGCCTCTCCTTGACCACCATATCACTCTCTCTTCAGGGTAAAAAGGTTGTGTCATGCAGCTTAAAACCGGGACGCATAGATGGTTACTTTGGCAGTGTTCTTATATAAACAGAAGAAGACAGCTGATAACATTAGTGACTTCCTGTGTCATCTCGTTTTTCTCGGGCACTTGCTTCCCTGAGGTTACTTCTGTTTGCTGTATTGGTCCATGGCAACCGCTTAACACAGCTGCACCAAATGTCGTTCCCAGAAAGACCAGTTGCTTAGTCTCCTTGCCTCCATTCTATTTCGGGAGTGGCATGGACTTTTGGCGACGGCCAGTTGAGCTCTTGCCCACATCAAGTTATGAGCAGTGGCTTGTAAGAGAGTTTGCCCCTTGACCTTGGTCTTTAGGAGAAAAAAATTCTGCTCACGTACCCACATGCCATCACTATTCATATTTAAATTCTAAAAGATTAAAAACAAGAAACATTTTTTTTGCTGCACTAAGAAATCTAAAGTTTTAAAAATCTCTAATAATGAACTGAGGTAATACATGCATTGATAAAATTGAAATAGTATAGAAAAACATAACTGATACATTGATAAAACATAACTGATAAACAGCTGCCTCCATTTCACACTTCCTCACCTTAACAGCTCCTAGATCATCCCAGAAAACATTTCTATTTTTATTCCTGTTGGTTGCCTACAGAACTCTAAATAATATATTTTCACATCTCTTCTTTGACCTTTTAAAAAATCGACTCCCCCCTTATTTTTTTTTTTTCTTTTTTGAGATGGAGTCTCACTCTGTCACCCACGTTGGAGAGCAGTAGAGCCATCTCAGCTCCCTGCAAGCTCCGCCTCCAGGGTTCCCGCCATTCTCCTGCCTCGGCCTCCCGAGTAGCTGGGACTACAGGCGCCGCCACCACAGCTGGCTAATTTGGTTTTTTTTTTTTGTATTTTTAGTAGAGGTGGGGTTTCACCATGTTAGCCAGGATGGTCTCAATCTCCTGACCTCGTGATTCGCCCACCTTGGCCTCCCAAAGTGCTGGGATTACAGGCATAAGCCACTGTGCCCAGCCTATTAAATATTTCACACTGTGATTTAATCTGTCTTGATAAAGAAAATTCTAGACTCACATAGTTTTGGACTGGTACATTCCACACAAATGTTCCCATTGATCTTACAGAAAATAGAGGAGTAGTGAACACTTCTCAACTCATTTTATGATTAAAGTATTACCCAGACACCAAATCCAGAAGACATGATGAGCCAAGAAAACTATTCACCAACATATGTTGTGAACATAGTGGCAAAGAAATCCTTATCAAAAATTTAGCCAAACACATCCACTCACGCAGGCAAATTAGAATAATGTTTTTCTTTTTTTTTTTTTTTGAGACGGAGTCTCACTCTGTCGCCCAGGCTGGAGAGCCGTGGTGCGATCTGGGGTCACTGCAAGCTCCGCCTCCCAGGTTCACGCCATTCTCCTGCCTCAGCCTCCCAAGTAGCTGGGACCACAGGCGCCGCCACCACATCCAGCTAATTTTTTGTACTTTTAGTAGAGATGGGGTTTCACCATGTTAGCCAGGATTGTCTTGATCTCCTGACCTCGTTATCTGCCCGTCTCTGCGTCCCAAAGTGCTGGGATTACAGGTGTCAGCCACCACGCCTGGCCTAAAAAAATCAGCCTTTTAAATTTTTTTTTTAACACAGCTTTATTGACGGATAATGTACATATCATAAAACTCACTTATTTAAGTGTGTAATGAATTTTAGTAAAGTCACAGAGTTGTACAAGCATCCCCACAGCCCAATTTTAGAGCATACCTATCGCTTCAGAAGATCCCTCTTGGCCTCTTGCAGTGATTTCACTCTTCAGTCCCAGCCACAGGCAATTTCTAATTTCTCTACTGGTTCTATAGATTTGCCTGTTGTAGACATTTCATAAAAATGGAAATAACCAATCAAATTCAGACAATATTTATTGACCTTTGATACAAAACATAAAGGTTTATCTTGCTTATAGAACTGCCTTTCCCCATCTCCATTTTCCCCAGTTTTTGGTAATTATATATTATTTTAAAAATTGCTATATTGGCTTTTTTTTTTTTTTCAGATGGAGTCTCGCTCTGTCACCCAGGCTAGGATGCAGTGGTGTGATCCCAGCTCATTGCAACCTCCACCTCCCGGGTTCAAGCAATTCTCCTGCCTCAGCCTCCTGAGGAGCTGGAACTATAGACACACACCACTGCACCCAGTTAATTTTTGTATTTTTAGTAGAGACGGGGTTTCGCCATGTTGGCCAGGCTGGTCTCAAACTCCTGGTCTCAAGTGATCCACCCACCTTGGCCTCCCAAAGTGCTGGGATTACAGGTGTGAGCCACCACACCTGGCCTATGTTGGCTATTTTTGTCATTTTAAGCAATATATTCTTTCTATTTATGTGTGTATGTTGTTCCATAAGCTTCTGTCAACATCTTTTGCCTCCCTTGCTCCATATAAAATGCCTTACAATCCTCCCTCTTTTCCCCTACCCTTTTTCACAGAATAACTGTGAATCACTGCTAGGACTTTATTGTTATGAAAGCCAATAATATTTTATCTTTCATTCTACAACTACAATTAAGTCTTACATGTCTGTAGGTTGATTCTAAAAGTAGAAAACTAGGAGCAGTCTTTATGATTTTTGTCCACGTTGCTCAGTGTAGAGCCAGGGCCATGCCACGATGCCATTTCCTTCCCTCCGTGTTGTTTGCATCTGCCATGGTGCTTCCGGGGCAACGCTACTCCCTTCATAGCTAAGCAGGCTTTCTTCCCGCATCCTTCATCAAATGCTGCATGTCACAGTAAGATAAGGGTCACACGTGAGCCATTTCTTTATACCTTGTTTTAGATGATTTTCCCTCTAGTTTTAGATTTTTTTTTTTATCCTTCCTATCGGAAAAGGATAAAAAATCTTAGGAACTTTCACTGTGTCCTGAAATTTGTCTGCTTTCCAATCACACTACTGTGTGAGGTCCTTCTTCCCCAGAGTCCTTCGTTGTTCTGAATTTAAGTGGATTTTTTCTGGGCTGAATGCACAAGCCTTCAGCCTGGGTCTTCTGTTCATTGGGTTCCTGGAGCCAGCGCTAATCTCCAAAAAGTGTCCTTTCCTGGTTTCCATCTTCTTTGACTGGAGTATAACCTCCAGTAAACTCCTGGGGAGGGGAAGAAAGGTATGAGAGAGGTGACTTTCCGGTATCACATCAAATGTATTATTTTCTCTTTCATCATGTATTGTTTGTCTGCACCTATTATTGAACTTTCAAAACTGTTTTCCCTCTGAATTGGAGGGTATCACTTCAATGTTTTCTAACATTTTGTGCTGCTGATAAGAAAACTCTGCTGCAGTCTAGCTCCTGCTCCTTAGCTGCTGGGCTGTTCTTTGCCTTTGGAAGATTTTTATGATGTTCCATTTATTGTTAGTTACTGTTCTGAAATTTCACAAAGATGCATTTCAGGCCTCTTTATTTTATCCTGCTTGGAATTCAATACCAAGACATAACATTTTCAGTTCTGAGAAAAGTTTTTAAAAAATGATTTTACAAAAATCACACACAGACACACAAATGATTTCCCTTTCTTCATTTCTCTGCTCTCTTTTAAAAACTCCTGCTGGTATAATATTAGATATCCTGGATTACTTCTTTCTTGTAGTTTTTAAAAAATATTTTCTTATCTCACTCAGTCTTTACTTTTTCACCTTGTAGAAGTTATTTTTATCAACTCGAAAATAATTTCTTTGAAAGATTTTTTTTGGGGGGAAGCAATCATATTTTTCATTTCCAAAAAACTTTTCTGTTCTCTGATCTCTTTTCAAGACATTCTGTCCTGGTTTTTTGATTTTAAATGAAAAATTACTTGAATCAGATAAATTATTTAAATTCTCCTTTGTCATCTCTAATGACTCAGTTCAATTTTCTTTTAAAGAATTCTTTTCTGGGGGACTGGGGAGGTGGCTCACACCTGTAATCCCAGCACTTTGGGAAGCCATGGTGGGCAGATCACCTGAGGTCAGGAGTTTGAGACCAGCTTGGCCAACATGGCAAAACCCCGTTTCTACTAAAAATACAAAAATTAGCTGGGCATGGTGGCAGGTGCCTGTAATCTCAGCTACTCGGGAGGCTGAGGCAGGAGAATCACTTGAACCAGGGAGGTGGAGATTGCAGTGAGCAGAAATCACACCATTGCACTCTAGCCTTGACAAGAGACCAAGACTATGTCTCCAAAAAAAAAAAAAAAAGTCTCTTCTGTTATCCGAATATTTTTGTCTGTTTTTTTTTTCTTCTTCTCTTCAAGGTCACTTGCTCTGTTTACTTTCTTTTTTCTGTTTTTTTTTTTTTTTTTTTTAGTCGGAGTCTCACTCCCGTCACACAGGCTGGAGTGCAGTGGCACAATCTTGGCTCACTGCAACCTCCACCTTCCTGGGTTCAAGCGATTCTCCTGCCTCAGCCTCCTGAGTAACTGGGATTACAGGCATGCATCACCATGCCTGGCTAATTTTTGTATTTTCAGTAGAGATTTGGTTTTGCCAAGTTGGTCAGGCTGGTCTCGAACTCCTGACCTCAGGTGATCCACCTGCCTTGGCCTCCCAAAGTGCTGGGATTACAGAAGTGAGCCACTATACTCCACCTGACTTTTTTTCTGAATTTGTTAATTTGTTTGCTGATCCTTTGTTTTGTTTTTCAAGGTCTTAAAAACTTTTCTTTTGCGCTTTAACAATTTAGTACTCATTACAGCTAATGAGTGAGTTCAGCAAATATGTCGGATATAATACCAAAATTTACAAATCAATTGTATTATGCATTAGCAATGAACTGCCCAAAAATGAGATTGAGAAAATAATTCTATTTATAACAAAATCAAAAGTAATAAAATACTTAAGTATAATTTTAACAAAAGAGTATAAGATTTATTCATTGAAAACTACAAAATATTGTTAAATTACAGAAGACGTAAATAAATGTAAAGACATCCATGTTCATGGATCAAAATACTTAATATTGTTAAGATGGGAATACTCACCAAGTTGGTGTACAGTTTCAATGCAATCACTATCAAAATCTCTACTGATTTTTTTTTTTTTTGCAGAAATTGACAGGCAGAGATTGCAGTGAGCCGAGATAGCACGATTACAGTTCGAGGTTGCAGTGAGCTATAATTGCACTGCTCTACTCCAGCCTGGGCAACAGAGCGAGACCCTGTATCTTGAAAGAAACAACAAAACATACATAAAAAAAAAAAAAAACTACTAAATTTAAAAAGAGCCCAAAGTATAAGACTCTTAAGTGAAAATGTGTGTAAATCTTCATCATTTAGGCATTGGTTTCCTAGATATGATCTCAGTAATGTCTAAGTAAACAAAGACAAAAACAGACAAATCGGATTACATGAGCATCACAGACTCTTGTGCATTAAAGGACACTATCAAGAGATTGTCCTAAAGAAAAGAAAACCCACAGAATGAAATAAAATATTTGCAAACCATGCATCTCATAAGCATCTAGTATCTAGAATATATGAATGAAGATCTCTAACAGTAAAAAAAAAAAAAAAAAAAACCATTAAAAAATGAGCAAATGATTTGAACAGACATTTCTCCAAAGAAGACATACAAATGGCAACGAGGTATTTGAAAAGGTGCTCAACATCATTGATCATCAGAGAAATGCAAATCAAAACTACAATGAGATATCATTTGAGACACACTAGAATGACTATAATAATAATTTTTAAAAGGGAAATAAATATTGGCAAGGATGTGGAAAAATTGGAACTCTAATAAGTTGCCGGTGGGTATATAAAATGGCACAACCGTTGTGGAAAACAGTTAGCTAGCTCCTAAGAAAGTTAAACACATAGTTCTCATATAACCCAGCAATTCAATTCCTAGGGATGTAGCCAAGAAAATGAAAATGTATGTTCACACAAAAGCTTACATTTTAATGTTCACAGCAGCATTATTCATAATAGCCAAAAAGTGGAAACAACTCAAGTGTCCACTAACAGATGAGTGAGTAAATAAATTGTGATCTATCTACACAAAAAAATACTATTCAGCCACAAAAAGGAATGAATTACTAACACAGTCTACGATGTGGATGAACCTTGAAAACACTATGCTGAGTAAAAATAGTCAGACAAAAAAGGCTACATGTTGTAGCCTTTTACTCCATTTATATGAAATGTTCAGAATGGGCAAAACTATGAAGAAACAAAACAGATTAGGAAGCGTTCAGGGCTGAGGGCAGGGAGACTGGGCAATGGCTGCCCACAAGCATGGGATCTCTATTTGGGGTGATGAAAACGTCCTGGAATTAGTGCTTTTGGTTGCACACCTTGTGAATCTGATATACTGAGAACCACTGAATTGTACACTTTAATTTTTTGCGGGGGATGGAGTTTCTCTCTTGTTGCCCAGGCTGAAGTGCAGTGGCACAATTTCGGGTCACCGCAACCTCCGCCTCCCAGGTTTAAGCAATTCTCCTGCCTCAGCCTCCCAAGTAGCTGAGATTACAGGCATGCGCCACCTGCCTGGCTAATTCTGTAAGTTTAGTAGAGACGGGGTTTCACCATGTTGGCCAGCCTGGTCTGGAATTCCTGACTTCAAGTGATCCACCCGCCTCAGTCTCCCAAAGTGCTAGTATTACAGGTGTGAGCCACTGCGCCCGGCCAATTGTACACTTTAAAATGATACTATTATGGTACGTGAATTGTTTCTTTAAAAACAAGGGAAAAAATACATAGAAACAGTTTAGACATGCATTATCTTCTGTGAATGGCATTGTCAACAATCCAACATAGATTAAATTAATTAATAAACAAGAATCAGCCTCATTTTTTACAATAAAAACTTTTGATATTTTTATACATGCTGTTTATTCAAAACTTACAGGTTTTCTATATGGGAATTACAATTCCCTTCATAACCTTTAGTTTAGTTTCAATGGTAGATGGTAGAATGACACGAATATTTTAATGTAACAATGACTGTCTACTTCAATCGCCTATACACACACTTTCAGTAAGTATGGACTATTTTTGTAATTCTTGCCTTTTTTTCTATTTTAAATTTGTGCTGATAACATTGATTGAAATATAATCTTTTGTGTAGGGGCTGGTTACACGGTGGCTCACGCGTGTAATCCCAGCACTTTGGGATGCCAAGGTGGGCAGATCATGAGGTCAGGAGATTAGGAGATTGAGACCATCCTGGCTAACATGGTGAAACCCCGTCTCTACTAAAAATACAAAAAATTAGCCAGGCATGGTGGCGGGCGCCTGTAGTCCCAGCTACTCGGGAGGCTGAGGCGGGAGAATGGCATGAACCTGGGAGGCGGAGCTTGCAGTGAGCCGAGATAGCGCCACTGCACTCCAGTCTGGGTGACAGAGCAAGACTCTGTCTCAGAAAAAAAAAAAAAAAAGAAAAGAAATATAATCTTTTGTCTCTTGAGTCTGGTAATAAAACATTTGCGCTTGTATTTTTTGTGTGTCTTTGCTTTTTAAATTTTATTTTTCTAGTAATTTATTTTGATCATATTTTAAAAAGTAACCTTCTGCAATGGATTCGAAATTTTAACACAAGAGCTGGTCCTTCACTACAGATGCTTTGAGAAGCACTTGTGCGGGGCCCCTGGGTGTGGACGGAGTACTCTGTAATAAATTATCTACAACGGAAAGTTTACATCTTCCTAGGTAAATGTGTGAAATTTCTTCATTCTTTATCTTTTGTCACAGTGGCAATGTTGGCCTTCCAGATGTTCTGGAAGAGTGGGAAGGGGAGGCGTGACTGGCAGGGCTGTGACATAGTGGCGTACATATTCCATCATTCCCCCGTTTCTCTCCTTCTCTTTTAGGTCTCCATAGAGGAGGCTGGCTCCTTCTTACAGAGCCTCCAACAACGATTGTATTCTGGGCTTCAGCATCCTTCTCTTGCCTGTACATTAGCTTTCTTACTATTTTTTTTTTTTTTTTTCTGAGACAGAGTGTTGCTCTGTCACCCAGGCTGGAGTGCAATGGCGCGATCTTGGCTCACCGCAACCTCCGCCTCCTGTGTTCAAGCAATTCTCCTGCCTCAGGCCCCCGATAGCTGGGACTACAGGCACACTCCATCGTGCCTGGCTAATTTTTGTATTTTTAGTAGAGATGGGGTTTTACCACATTGGTCAGGCTGGTCTCGAACTCCTGACTTTAGGCGATCTACCCACCTTGGCCTCCCAAAATGCTGGGATTACAGGCGTGAGTCACTGTGCCCGGCCTGTACATCAGCTTTCTGTCCTCTGGAAATTTGTTGAAATTTCTTGTTTACTGATACCCTTCCATGCTTTTGTTGCGTGAGTTTATTCCTCTTTGTATTTCTACATGGTCATTGCACTGGGGTGTCAGGAGGGACACGAGGTGAACACATATGTTCAGTATGTCATCCTGAACTAGAATAGCCAGGTTTTGGTTATGGAAAATAATAATGCTGAATGGTTTTTTTGTCTGAGCATACATTTTCATTTCTCTGTGTAGATAGTTAGAAGTGGGTGTGTTTAACTTACTATCTGACAAATTGTTTTCCGAAGTGACTGTATCTTTTTTACATTCTCGCCAGCAATGTGTGAGGATTCCAGTTCCTCTAAATCTTTACCAGAATTTGATATTTTCAGTTTTTCCGATTAGAGACATTTTAGTGTATGTGTCATAGTATCTCAGTATGGTTTTAGTTCGCATTTCTCTAAGCACTGATAATGTTGAGCAACTTTTCATATGCTTATTTGCTATCATAATATATTCTTTGGTGAATTATCTGTTCATATCTTCCCCTGAACATTTTGAATTGTCTTTTTTTAATGGAGTGATAAGAGTTCTCTATTCTGATGCAAGTCTTTTTTCAGACACATGATTTGCAAATATTTAGTCTCAGCTTGAGACTAAACTTCGCATTTTCTGTTTTCTTTTCTTTTTATTTTTTTTTGAGATGGAGTCTCACTCTGTCGCCCAGGTATTACAATAATAAACTTCCCAATATTAAACCATTATTCAATTTCTAAAGTAAATTCTGTTTAGCTTACCCTTTTAATATATGGTTAAAATAGTTTTATAATATTTTATGATTTTATACCTATATTCATGAAAAGATTATAGCTTCACATCTTTTTAAAGGTTTTTATCTTTTGTTATTAAGATTATTCTTGCTTCATAAAATGAACTCAATAATTGTTTGTTTTTTCTCTATGTTTTACTACAGCCTGAATAGCCTATGAATGATGTATTACCATAGAATTTAAAGGCATTTACTTGTAAAGCCACTTAAGACTAAAATCATGGTTCTCAAATCTAATTGTATATTAAAATCACCTGGAGAGCTTTAAAAAATCTCAATGCACGGGCCACACCCCGATGAAGGAATTCAGAATCTCTGATGTAAGGATTTTTAAATGCAAAATAAAATGAAAGGCTCAATAGTTTATAAAGTTTGTGCTAGATCTAGTATCTTCTGGTTTTGTCTGTAACTGGTCCAGTAGTAAATATTGATTCATCTGTAAGCTTTCTGACATCAACTAACTAATGGTGTCCATAGCAATAGAACTACAAGCTAGTTTCTCTGCCTTTATCTTACTTTAATTGTACACCAAACTAATAAGGCAAAGCACGTAATATAATAACTATTTTAAAAGCAAATAAACTGTGGAAGGTTAAGTGGCAAAGCCTCTTGACTCCCATCACTTTGGCATTTCAATCAATAATAGAGTCTAAAGACCAAACAATAAAACAATGGTTAACATAGAAAAAGAGAAACATGAGTTCATTAACTAACCAGGAGATCTTATTTCCAAAGAGTAAATCTGATTACATTGTTCCTGTTTAAAACCCTTCAATGGCTTCCTTATGCTTAAAGGAAAAAAAAAAAAAATCCAAATTCCTTTGTGTGGCATAAGAGGTTCTTTGTGTAACACAAGATCGGGCCCCTTATCACCTCTCCAGTCGTATTTCTCAAAAGGCCTCTCTTGCTTCCTATACTCAGTCATGCAAAATGTTCTGCAATTCTCTGAATGCTCTGGCTTTTCTTTTCCTTTTTGTGCCCATGCCTGTGCCCAAGTTATTTGCTTTTTCTGAAAGATCCATCTTTCAAAACCTTCTTTTCCCTCCCTCCAACCCTGTTGACCAACTTATCTTTTAAAGTCTGATTCCGTTTCAGGGCCATCTCCTCTGAGACCTTCCTTCCTGACTGCTTCTCGAGTTCCCCTATAAAACAGTGACTGCCCGAAGAGCAGCGACAGTTTGTAAATCATTCTATTCATGCTGCCTAGAACAAAGCCACACTTGTGTTTAATAAAGGTTTATCAAATGAATGAAGACTGGTCACCATGAGTCCTGACCCCTTCTATTGGAAATATGTGAAATATACAAAGTAAAAGATAATTTCTGATAGGGGCTCCTATCGGGAACTGTGAGAGATCTGTTCACTGAACCCAAGGTCTTACCTATTCAATCTCTACGTTGCCAGTCTGCGCCCCTGGATTTTCAAGGGGCTCCATGGAATTGGGAGGCTGATGAAGCTGGTGACCGCCCTCCCATAAGCGTGCTGTTTTGGTGATTCCAGTGCTTACTCCTTTCCTCAAATGTGGTCATAAGAAGTCAGGAAAGTCAATATGCTTTCACTAGGGAAAAAGGAGGAAAGCCTGCTTTAGTTGGCTGTTACATTTTTGATGAGGCGAAAATTCAAACAAAATTATGACCATAAGGACTGTAATTGTTCTTTCCTGTTAATAACCTCAGTTAGCCAATTGGATTGTGAGTGTGTGGCATGCTTGTATCGTGTATGTGAGTAGGGAATGCACGTGCGTTAAAGTTCACATGTGCTTAAGAGCTTAGACATACCCGCAATTTGCAAGACAGCGTCATGTCCTGATGGGCTAAAGGCTGTGTAAGAAACCTGAGCTGTAATTTCTCCACACAAATGTACGTCCTGGGGTGCTCACTTCATGGTGTGGTCTGTATGCTGTGTGGCTACACACCTGGCTGAGAACAGAATTACTGATGAGAAACGTGCCTGCTTCTCTGCATAAAAGATGATGTCTGAGTAGAAGGTCGCCAAGGGAGGATTAAGAGCAAGAATGCGAGAATGTGCTCAGGAATCCGTGCGTGAGATGATGAGCTTGTGAGCTGATGTTGATTCTGTGCAGTTCCCAGTGTCTTATTCATAGGCAAGATTTTCTTGCTCTTCATTCAGCCTTTAATGTTTTAAGCAAAGATTCTTTAAAAGATCTAACAGGAAACAAGGAGCTGCAGTGAAACTTGGGCAGTCAGTTTGAATCTGAATAAATATTTGTCAGATTGGAGGAGTGCTGAAAGCATTAAGTTACTTGGAGATTTCTCTTTTTCTTTGGCAAGAAGCATGACTGGGACAGGTGAGGGCTACAGATTCTTCTGGATCACTCCCTCCCATGTCGATCTCTCCTTTGAATTTGCACTTTGTAGTTTGACACAGATTAGTGCTTCCCAGTCCTCTAACTGTAACACGTGCCTCAGTTTCCCTTCTCCGATAAGATGGGGATATCTTTGGGTGTAGAAGAAAAAAAACAGATGATCTTTTTTTTTGTAGCCCAGCAAGTTCCAGGCACATTAGAAACTGATTAGAAACTGGTACACAAGTGTTACTTGCTTAATTTATTACAAATCCTTTAAAAATGAGGTAATGACTATCATTTAAAAATAAAACCAAACTGTGAAGAACTTCTCTCTTCCTGTTAGTGGAGACTTTCCACAGAATTTTTTTTTTTTTTAATGGAATGGGGAGGCAGTGGGCATGTTGAGTTTTCCATTGAATATTTTGCTGCAAAGAACTTTGGAGGAGAGGAAAAAAAAAAATGCAAAGCCAAACAAGGCTGGTATTTTTCAAGGGCTCATTTAATTTCAAAACCACAGTGCCTTTCATTGATTTTTTTACCTTTAAAAAGACAGCAATGCCCATCTGCTCAAAATCCCATCCAGAGATGAAATTATGAATTAAAGCTGTGTTACACATGTACAGTTGAGACATCCTCTGTTTGTGCACTGGGCCTGCCAGATGACACACTGAAATAGCCTAGGGTCTGTGCTTGGGGTGCTGCCAACGGAGCAGATACACGGCTGATGAAAATCATCCATCATTTCAAATCAGAGGTGCTCTATTCCTGCAGACTCCTGTTATGAACAATCTCATCTGATCTTATATTGAAACAAGCTGTCTTCAACACTCAGGCCTGGCCCCAGGCACAATGAGGCAGATGGAATAGGAATCGCTCATTCCATGCCTGCATTTGCCGGAATTCTAGGATTTCATCAGAAGTTTGCTTGTCTGAGCCTAGCCTGACAGGATCAACTTCACTGAGTTGGGTTTTAATATCAGTTCTTATCTCCTTCAATCTGTGCAAAAACTCTCACGGAGGATAGTGTTCATCATTTTTTCACTTAAAGTCATATATATGAGTCTTCATATAGAGTGATTCTTTTTAGATTCAGTTTCTGGGAAAAAAAAAGTCACATGATCTTTCTGTCTGCTAATGATATTATGCACGTTGCTCTTGTCTCTATTTTTGCCTTGGCCTCCAGGAAGCTCAGAGCCACATTTACACTCAATTACAGAAATAACATTACATGCTAGTATTACCATATTTGTGATACTCTTTTCTGTTGATCCTTAGTTTCCATTTCCATTCTTCTTTTATTAAGCCTAACACAGTTTTTGCTGTAAGCTATATCAAAATCATTTTGGAGAAAGGCCAGGCTTATATAAATGATAAAGCATAACCATCTTTTATTTCCCAGCTAACTGGTTTGTGTTTTACAGTATATAGTTTTAGAAGAATAGACTGTTTCTTTAAACAGATGAGAATCAAGTATCTTGCTTCTTCATGAAGTTAACCACGGTTATATCATCGACATTGATACAGATGCCTGATAAAAGATCAGAATTGCGTTTGATAACCAAGTTTCTCTTACGCATTCTCAGCAGCTTTCAGTCTCTTAAGTTTTTAGTCTTCTTTATTTACTAATCTTGAAAGTAAACACGGTTCTTATCTAAAATTATTATAATATTAAAAGAATTTATTATAAAACTATTTAATCTTTTAATATTTAAAAGATATTAAATAAACTTACAAAGACAACAGCAGCTAAGTTAGAATGGCCATGACTGAATAGAGAAAAACTGTAATAAAATAAAATAAATTAAATAGGGAATGTATCCGTGAAATGTTAAGAAAGGCACTAGCCCAAATAATCAGTACTGAGACTGCACCTTGGGTTTGCTTTAAAGCCTCTAGCATGAAGCTGATGGCTGCCCAGTCATCTCAAGGGTCAGCACTGTCCCTTAGGAGCTTACAGTTTAAGTCGACTAGGCAACTCCTAGCCTTGGGCAGAAGCTGAAACTCAGCACTTACACACAGGACTGATGTTATAACTCGGAACACAGAGTCCTCAGTTTCCTTTGATACTTTTTTTTTCTGAGGGCCACTCACATCCGTCTTCTGTCTTCTTTCACGATCCTGTCTTAACAATCATGTAAACTGAATCCTTTATCAGACACTCAACGGAAGCAGACTCTGTCAATTACTGGTGGAGGGAGTGTCATAAAGAAGCTATCCCTGAAAACAAAGGTGACCTGGCAGGCTTCACGAAGCCTTCACGAAGCCAGAGGGCAGGGGATGTCCACCCTCACTCAGGACACCCTTGGGGCACTCTGCACGTCGCCCTGCACAGCTGCAACTAGTTAAGCCCTTCTGGGTACCATGTGTTTCCGTGACCTGCACTTCCTGTGTCTTGTACTCAGAATTTTTTCCCATCACATCACATGATCCTGCAGTTGAGGGACAACGCTGACTTTTCCTCTGCCATCCTGCACAGCACACAGTGGGGCTCCTGCCACCCTGGGCCTTCTTGTGTCCTGGCTGAGCTGTGGACGGCCCCGCTCTCCCACCGGATCCTCCTGGGTCACGGAAGGATTCTTGGGAGAAATTGATCAGCGTCCTTACCTACCACCTGTGCGCCTTGGGCAACTGCAGTTCTCAAGCTCCAAGGCCTTCGTTTTCTCAGCTGTAAAATGAAGGGACTGCAGCAGCCTCCTGCTTTGAAGAATCCCACCTGAGTTTATATCAGAACAATCAGAGAGAGATACGTATATATATCTTTTTACATTTTTAAAATGTTATTTCCCCCCCAAACCATGTCAGCTTCAAGTGAGGAAATCAATTCTTTAAAAATGATGTGGCTGTGCCCTCCAGTGGTTGACCGTGAAGTCATCAGGCTGTTCAGGTGACAGCACGGCTCGCAGGAAAGCGCAGGCCGGGCTACACCCCAAAGGACGAAGGTGGGTCTAAAGATAGGTGAATCTGTTATTCCGGACAGCACCGAATCGCCGTGTAGACCGGTCGCCAAGTACAACTGCGAGCCCCAAGGCGTCACCAGCCTGGGCATCCCAGCCCCGGTGCTTTGAGTCCTACTTCTGCTTGGCTATAGGAAAGGGACGGCTTTGGGGCCACTTCCAGGCTCTCAACACGCGGCCACTGCTGGAAATCCTCGCGGCCGCGGCTCTTCCCTCTCCAGTCGAAGAGAAGCCGCAGAGGCCTGGCCGCTGCTGCCTACTCCCGACACCGCCCGTCAGCCCCCCGGCTCAGCTGCAGGGCCGGGGCGCCCATAGGCGGCAGCCGTCAGCCCGCGCCCAGGGGAAGCCCACGGCCGCCCCGGCTCCCCGCGCGCAGACGCAGCTGCGCCGCCCAGCGGGGTGGGTCGCGGGACAGCGGCGCACGCTTCCTGCTTCCGCTCGCTCCCCCGCGGGCCCGGCTGGATCGTCAGGTTTGCGCAGGCGGAACTGGAGGAATAAACGCAAAGCCCCAGCACCTCGTGAATTTCAGGACCCGTCTCACGCGCAGCGTGTTCACGCTTATTTCCGGACTCCTTGCATGCAAAACAGTGAGTGAAGAACTGACAGTGAAGGCGGTAGGACTTACCTAAATTATACAATGATAAATAAATGGCAGATGAAAAATGGGACCTTTGGTTTCTAGTCAATGTCTAGATAATTTCCTCAGGAAGCGATTGGGCAGATGCAGGCCCAGCTAGCAAGGAGAATGGCCCCTTAGCCAGGTCTTGGGATTCCCTGAGGGCTGAGCTAGGAGGGAGAGAGGGAAAGGAAAGGTTAAAGACCCTTCTGGCCTTTAGCATCATCACGAATGAACGTTTACCGAGCACTTACTTTATAAAGAGCACTGTGATCGATGCTGGGGAATATTCAGAGGAATAAATAAGGCAGTCTCATTTTCCAGGTCTTCATCCACTGGAAGGGTCCCCTCCTGCAGGAACTGGGTACTGGTCAGCCACTGCGCCCTGGCCTTCGGTTCTGAAACATGCTGTGGAGTTCAGACATGGTTTCTGCCTCCAAGAGATTTATATGCCAGCAAAGGAAAAAAGACATATACATAAAGAGATAAATAATAGCCAAGATATTTTTTGAAAAGTAGTTGGGGTAAAAATACACGTAACATTTACCATCGTAATCATCTATATGTGTCCCGTTCAGTAGTGTCAAGAACATCCGCACCATTGTGCAGCCACACTCCAGAACACTTTTCATCTTGTAAAGCTGAACCTCCACACTCATTAAACAACATTTTCCCATTCCCCTTTCCCTAGCCCCTGAAAAACCACCATTCTACAGGTGCTGCTTGACTTATGATGGGGCTAGGTCTAGATGAACCCATCATCGAAAGCTGACATGCATTCCATGCCCCTAACCTACTGAACATCACAGCTTAGCCCAGCCTACCTTAAACGTGCTCAGAACACTTACATTAGCCTACAATTGGGCAAAATCACCTAACATAAAGCTTATTTTCCAATAAAGTACAAAACATCCCATGTAATGTATTAAATCCTGTACTAAAAGGGAAAAGCTCTAATAGTAAGTACTCAGTAAATGCTCAGAATGGTTCTATGGTGTATTAGTCTGTTCTCACACTGCTAACACAGACATATGGGAGACTGGGAAATTTATAAAGGAAAGAGGTTTAATTGACTCACAGTTGCACGTGGCTGAGGAGGCCTCACAATCATGGCAGAAGGCAAAGGAGGAGTGAAGTCACATCTTACATGGTGGCAGGCAGGCAAGACAGAGATTGTGCAGGGGAACTCCCATTTATAAAATCATTAGATACCATGAGACTTACTACCACGAGAACAGTATGGTGGAAACTGCCCCCATGATGCAGTTATCTCTATGCTTGACATGTGGGGATTATTACAATTCAAGGTGAGATTTCGTGGGGACACAGCCAAACCATGTCATTTGGGTACTCAGAGTACAGTTACTACTGAATGCATACCGATTTTTCACCATTGTAAAGTCACAAAACTGTAAGTCAAGCCATCTGACGTTAGAAATGGTCTGTATTTTGTCTCTATGAATTAAGACTATTTTAGGTACCTCATGTAAGTGGGATCCTATAGTATTCATCCTTTTCTGTCTGGCTCATTTAACTTACCATAACGTCTTCGAGGTTCACTCATGTTGTAGCACGTGTCAGAAGTTCCCTTCTTTTTAAGGCAGAATAATATTCCATTGTGTGTTTATAGCACATTTGTGTATCCATTCATCCATCGATGGACACTCGCGTTGCCTCCACATTTTGGCTGTTGTGAATAATGCCGCAGTGAACATGAGTGTGAAAGCAAACATTTTCAGTATTTGTTGGAGTGTCTGCTTTCAGTTCTTCTGGGTATATATACAGAAGACCCTATGGTAATTCTATGTTTATTTTTTTGAGGAACCACCACACTGTTTTCCCTACTGGCTGTACACTTTTGCATTCCTGCCAACAGTACACAAGGGTTGCCAAGACGTCATTTTCAACCTTAAAAAAAAAGCGGTTTCAAATTTACAGAAAAGCTTCACAAAGAGTACAAAGAACACCCGTATTCCCCAGTTGTTAGCATTTTACCACATTTGCTCCATCAGCTTTTGTCTTTATTGACAGACATACTCGTTTTTGGCTATGATGCCCATCATCCCTAAATACTTTTGTGTGGACCTCCCCAAAGCGAGGGCATTCTCCTATGTAACCACCACACAACCCTCCCAACCAGGGCGTTGACATCAATTCAGCATCATCTGGGCCTCAGACCTCATTCACATTTCACTAACTGTCCCAAAAATGTATTTCCTTTTTTTCCGTTTTGGTCAAGATCAGAATCGTGTGTTGCACTGAGCTGTCACACCTCATCAGTTTCCTTCCATCTGGAACAGTTTCTCAGTCTTTCCCTCTCTTTCATGTCTGTATTGGTTTGTTCTGGCTGCCATAGCAAAGCACCACAGCCTGGGTGACTTAAAGAACAGAAATGTATTGTCTCACAGTTCTGAAGACCGGAAATCCAGGTTCTAGGTGTCGGCAGGGTTGCTTTCTTCTGAGGTCTCTCTCCTTGGCTTGCAGATGGCCATCCTCTCCATGTGTCTTCAGGTGATCTTCCCTCTGCGTGTGTCTGTTTCCTCATCTCCTCGTCTTAGAAAATCACCAGTTATATCAGATGAGGACCACATCAATGGCTTGATTTTAATTTTTTTAAATTTTAACTTAATGGCCCCTTTAAAGAAATTATCTCTGAATTATAGTCATATTTTGAGGTACTGGGGGTTAAACATCAACATATAAATTTTGAGGGGGACGTGATTCAACCCATAACAGTGTTCTTGAGAGTCTTAAAAGGTACATGCCCTGCAGAGTGTAAAATGATACATACCTGGGTCCCTCCGATGTTATCTCATGGCTAGACTCAGTCCACACATCTTGGCAGGACTACCTCAGAAATTATGCTGTGTTCTTTTCAGGAGCAAGTGCCAACATTTTTCAATTGACCAAGTTGGTGTCTGCCAGTTCCTCCACGATAAAGTCACCATCTTGGACTCTGCATTTGATTAGTGTTTGGGTGGAGAGATTTAATAGCACATCAGTATCCTGTTCTTTTGTCAAACCTTTACAGGTATCCTTAGCATCCAGTTAGGCTTTTTCAGTTAAGAGAGGGGAAGGAAAAGTGGAAAGAGAGAAAAAAGGTGGAAAGAATAAAGTTTAAATAAAAAAGTTAAGATAGCATTTTAAGGTACTTAACTGGGAATGTTTAAAACGTGAAACCAATAACTTCTATTTTCAGTTCCTTGTTTTTCTTGTAGCTTTGCCTAGGATGGCTACAGTAATGCTTACGTAACTCAAGAAAATGTGCTCTAAAAGAGAAATTTAACTGAACAAAATCTGATTAGTAATGATAATTCAGCAGATTTTTTTTTGAGCGTTTACTATGGGCTAAGATTTCTCTAAGTATCAGTTCTTTTCATTCCGATTACAATTGGATGAGGTGGCATTATTGTAATTTCTGTCTTACAAGTGAGTAAACAGAAGTATAAACCTGTTAAGCAACCTGTCCCGGGTCCTACAGCTAATAAGCCTCCTTGGAGTCTCTGGGTCTAAAGCCTGTGATTGTAATCATTACCTATTTTGCTATCTGGGCACAACGCAGCTACACAGGACCTGCAGTGCTAGAGATCTGAGGTCTGACATGCTCCAAAGTTGAGTTCATTTCTAAATTTAGTGTCAAAATGACGAAGTGGTTTCCAAAATTGAAAAATGAGTTTCCATTCCCTCTTCTAACTAGAATTTTAAAAATGTTTTCTTTGTTTTGTTTTTCAATTTCCAAATTTTGTTTTTCGGAGGAAGTAATGCCCTGTCTTTGCATTTCACTCAGCTGGCTCGACGAGAGGACTGGATTCTTTTTTTGGACTATGCAATGACCTGAATATGCAATGTAAGAGTCAGTAGCAATAAGTGCAAGTCAGTGAAAGAATTAGTTTCACAAACACAAAACATGGCCTGGCCAGCAAGGAAGGGAGGGTCTAAGTGCAGTCTTTAGCACATCCACACACCACTGGGCAAGATGTGGAACCAACCCTACTTTTACCTAAGACACGGAGGTGAGCAAGTATCTCTTGAAACCGAGTTATTGGCCGAGCTAGGAGCTTTACACGCTGTAAATGACCATGTGAAGTTAGCATTTTCACCTTCATTTTGTGACAACGAAAGTGTGGTTCAGAGAGATTAAGGAGACGACCCTAGGTCAGTGCTGGAGCCCAGATGTGAACCCACATTTGTCTGGCTATCTCCAAATCTCATATTCTTTTTATTTACATCATGCTGACTACTTTTCGGGGAGTGATATCCCACTAAGAATTGAGATTGTGTTTCTCAACTCCCCCAAAGCCATGTGCCAGGCTCTCCTGGAATGTGGTCAGCACTCGATCACTCGATGGGTGGGAATGAGGTGCCCAGGAGTGAAGGTGCTGCTGTCAGGGAGGACCCCAGCTGCACCACAGCTGTGTGACTTGGGTATGTTCCTCAAGCCATGTATTCACCGTTGTGCTCATCATAAAATAGAGATTATATCATCTGACTCATAGAGTGAAGAAGATTAAACGACATAGTTCATACCACATGCTGCAAATAGTAAGTGCTCAATCAGAGTCAACAATTATTACTTTATTATAACTAAGTGGTCTGCTTAGACTGCTGATTGAATTATTAATTTGGAATGCTGTTCCCTGAGGGTTACAAAATAGCCCTATCCTATTCAATAGCTTAAAAGGGACTTGAGTATGTGTATGGCATACATACTCATTACGTTTAGGATGATGGTAGCTTGGATGGTAGGGTCAGATTCCCAAAGCCTGGGAATCTGAAGTAGTATGCAGCTAGACTGTGTATAGATGCCCTAAAAAAATCCACCACCAATTCAGTGGCTTAAACTAGCACTCATTATTGTCAGCTGATCTCAGCTCTAGGCTGGGGCACTTGAGCTGGGGCACCTGCACTCCATGTGTCCCTCAGCCTCCTCTCAGGGCACAGCGGCCACCCCAGACACAGCCTTCTCATGGTGACGGCGGAAGCGTATGCATACAAGTCCAGCCATGGAAACACTTCTCAGGGCTGTATGGTCTCATAACTCTTAACTTTCCATTGGCCAAAGCAAGTCACATGGCCATGGTGAAGGCTGGAGAATGATACCACCCTGCAGAGCGAGGGCCCCGCAGAGCTACGCAGGACAGAGTGCACGGAAGAATCGGGACCATTCGTGCAGTATAATATAGGCTGGATTCAAGCAGATGGATACATTTAAGATTTTATTTTATTTTTTTTGCTTGGGTTCAAATGTTATCCCAAGAAGACAAGCCTGAGCAACAGCAACCGTAGGAAAGAAGTGGTTGACGCTCTGTTTCCTAATAGGTAAGGGGACCATGCAATTGTCATCCGAACTAGGACATTCAAGAGTAAAACAAGAGCATCAATAACAACTCAGCCAGGAAACAAGCATATTGGAGACTGTCCTGGGCAAAGTGAGATCAGATCACCTAATGTTTAGCTTAATGTATTGCCGTGAACGTCATGTGCTCAGGCTGAATTACTGGGTGTATAACACTAGAGGATGAAGAAGACAGATGTGCTCTCCTTAGTGCTGGGCTGGCCATACCTAAAGTATTGTCTTTATAGTGGAGCTTTCAAACTACCTGCTCTGTTTAGAAGAGAGGTGAGAGTAGTGTGGAGTGTAGAAACTTTGTCAAATGACTCGTGATGCAAGGAACACAGCATATTTAGTGAGAAATAGGAAATGCTTATGGGACGCTTGACATCTGTGGTCAAAAATATGAAAGTCTGTTACAGAAAAGAGGAATTAGACATGCTTGGTATTAATGCACAGGATAGACCTTAGACCAATGGTTCCAGAAAAAGAATACTGAAATCTGAATCAGAAAAATTATATCTTATTTCCACTTACCGGCTGTGTGACTGGCTAAGCCATGCAACTTCTCTGAGCCTCCATTTCCTCATTTGGAAAGAAGTGATAATGTAAATAACTCAGTCTTGCTGTGAGGATTAAATGAGACTGTGTTCGTATTATCCAGAGTTCTCCAGAAAAACAGAACTGATAGGATATGTGTGTGTGTGTGTGTGTGTATGTGTGTGTATACATGTATATATGGATGTGTGTATATATATGCATATATATGTGGGTATATATATATGTATATATGTAAAAGAGGCGATTTGGCTCATGTAATTATGGAGGCCAAAAAGGCCCATCATCTGTCACGTGCAAGCTGGCGAACCAGGAAAACTGGTGTGAATCAGTTTGTGCCTGAGGGTCTGAGAGCCAGGGGAGTCAATGATACAACTCTCGGTCTGAAGGTGAAGGCCTGGGAACGGGGCGGGGGTGGGGGCTCTGTTAGTGTACATCCCAGGGTCCAAAGGCTCAAGAGCCAGGAGCTCTGATGTCCAAGGGCAGGAGAAGACGGGCGTTCCAGTTCAAGGCTGGAGAGGGGAAACTGAGAGAGAGAAAGAGAGAAAGGGAGGGTGGGAGAAAGAGAGAGAGACAGAAAGGGAGAAAGAGGGAGGAAGAGAGACGGGGGGGCAGAGAGAGAACGAGAGAGAGACTGAGGAAGATTCTCCCTTCTTCTTTGGCCTTTCTGTCGTATCTGGGCTCTCAACAGATTGGATGACACCTTAGTGAGAGCAGATATTCTTTACCCAGCTTACTGATTCAAATGCTAATCTTTTCCAGAAACACCCTCACAGACACACACACACACAGAAATATTTGACTGAGCATTCTTAGCCCAGTCAAGGTGACACATAAAATTAACCATCACCATGTGTGTGACTGTACTTCGCAAATTATAAAGTGGTGTATAATTTTAGTGTGGTAATATGGGCATCAGATTCCTGTCCAATGTAAGAAAATGGTCTGAAGAGTCAGGGCGGCTGCCTTAGGAGGTAATGAGACCATCTAAGTTGATGGGAGAACACTGGGAATCTCTGGAAAGGATGTTGTGGAGAGGTTTCAAACAAGGTGTGTGTCCTCAATACTCACAAAGGTCAGGTTCAGCCCAGGCCATCTGCAGTTCTGCCGAAGAGGAAAGATGGTGCCAATTACGTAAAGAGACAGCATCAGGCAGACGCTGTTCTAATCTGCTGTCTGGGATGGGGAGATTCAGGACACTGGAGTAAATCGTTTGAGAAGGGACTGTAATTTGATCATCCTGACAACCTTTAGTGCTGTTAGACAGCGTCCATCCTCCTCCTATCTTACGAACGCCTCCCTTAGGAAGGTCAGAATCGCATCCCTCGAGCTGCCGTTCTTCCTGAAATGTTACCTTTGTTTCCACGATCCATTCCAGGGAGGAAGTGAGAGAAGCAGGCTGGGTGGACACTGTGTGAATGAAACCACTGGCACCCACTTAAAGAGGAGCAATCGCATCCCAGCCTTGGCTAGTTGCTGACCATTGACCATTTGAAAATATGGGTCATGTATTCTCAGACCTTGCAGTTGTCAAGGGAAGCCAGAAGCCTAGATCACAAAGGAAATCCTCCAACTTTTAAACCTTGACAAAATTCATTAAATGTTTATTTATTAAATACCAGGTTGGCCAGAAATGTAAATGCCAAATAAAACAAATCCGAGGCGGAGGCTCCACTAGGAGTGTAGAGGGAGAATGGCCCAACCCCTGGGTCCGTGCTTGGAAAGTGGCCTTTTTTAAGGCAATGGTTTTACTCATCGGTTTTGAGGATTATGAGCAACAACAATAACAACCAAAAAGACACTGGAGAATGCACCATGGAAGCTAGAGATCAAGACAGCTGGAGAAGGTCCTCAAAGAGTGATTTTTTTTTTCTTGAGATGGAGTCTCGCTCCTGTCATGCAGGCTGGAGTGCACTGGCGCAATCTCGGTTCACTGCAACCTCCATCTCCTGGGTTCGAGTGATTCTCCTTCCTCAGCCTTCTGAGTAGCCGGGATTATGCCACCACGCCCAGCTAATTTTTGTATTTTTAGTAGAGACAGGGTTTTGCCATGTTGGCCAGGCTGGTTTTAAACTCCTGACCTCAGGCGATCCACCCACCTTGGCCTCCTGAAGTGCTAGGATTACAGGTGTGAGCCACCATGCCCAGCCAAAGAGTGACACTTTTAAAAAACTTGTAATTATTTTCCCCCTAATCTATGGAAGAGACTTCTCTCAGCTTGCCTGTAAATATTTGTCACTAATATCTTAATGTGATTCCAATTTATCCATCATTAGCTTAGTTTTTCCACCAGAAACAGTAGTGCGGAGCACTACAACACTCTGTTTTGGCACAGACCAAATTCAGCTGGAAGGAGAGAATAATCAGCTGATTGGCCTAGAATGCAGAGTTTAGTCGAGAATCCCAAGCCTGACCAAAGAGATTGCACGTCTGACTGGGGCACCATCAATGGTAAGTGCTGGACAACTAAGCCTCCTAAAGCCCTTGTTTGTAGCATCTGCCTCTTCCTATAAATGCTTCCCAGCCGTGGCTGATTTCGGGCTGCCAATGTGATGTCACTGAAAGCAGGATTGGATGGAAATGTGCACAGCCAGTTCCAGCATACCGCTGGGTCCAGCCCAGTGGGACCCTGAACAGCTAGTAGAAAGCAGGAAGACACAGGCATTAAAGTATTGGTGTGAGGAGAAACACAGCCCCAATGCCCCTGTCTCCCCGAGGCCTTCTCAGTGTCTGTTCTTTTGTTCTGTGGGATCACAGAAGGGGGGTCCTTACCTGATTTGGATATCACACCCAAAATGTCATTAGGTGATACAGCATCCTGATAGGCGGTTGTAGATGCTCATGAGTGATTAAAAGGATCAGATAAGGGGATGAGGGGACCCCAGGTCTAAGAATGTGAGCTCCATGAATGTGTCTTCCTACAAGGGTCGAGTCCATCTCTATGTGGCTCAGCCTGCCAGATGGGCACATGGAACAGCGGGTCTGGGTGTGTCCAGCCTCTGGGCTCAGGTCCCATCCCATAGCTCTGCTTGTTGGGCACCTCATCAAGCTGAAAAGTTATTCCAAAATTATTGGGATTACGTAACTGTCTTCTTGGTGGGTATGCATCTCTTAACTATAAGAAGGTTGTGGATTAAATATAGAAATATTTAAGGGGATGAAACCCATCAACCTTCTGGTAATGACAGTTGGTGCTGAGAAATAAGCCGTGCATATCTGGTGTTTTAAGAATTCACAATGTTTAAAGAAATTGGCACATTGGAGTAACATTATCATTATGATTCTATTACAAATATGTTATTAAATAACTCACATTGACTTGTTTTATATTGAAGTCTTACTAAAGTGATATGCATTTAAGATACTTAAAAATCCTTATAAGTTTATTAGATTTGTTGGAGTTTTTTAAGTACTTAAGATTTTTGTTATCAAATTAGAGCCCTTGAAAGTTGAGTATTTTACAGATAGGTTTGAGCTATTTATGGCAATCTAATTAAGTTGTAAGTGTTTTCTTAGTAGAGATGGCTAAAATTTGCTAGAGTCGTACTATTTATGAAATAGTAGGCTTGTAAGTTCAATTAAATGCTAAAGGAAAGATGAGATTTAAAAATTTGTATTTTAAGTAAAATGAATATTAATAAAAAAACAACCTTTGAGTAATATTTTGGTGCACAAAAGCCATTCTTGGGAATATCCCATAACCTTTCATGACACCGGAGCCTCACAGGCAGAGCGGATTTCCCCTCTCTGTTCTCCCAGCACTTGGCAGGTGCATCAGGTGCACACAGGCCACAATCACCAAGTCAGTTTGTGAGCTTCCCTTTCTCATGACACCTTGCACTCACTCCTCTGCTTTCTATTTCTAGAACTCAGTGCAAGGTGTGGCACTGGTGGCGGGGGAACCTCAGGAACCTTTTCCTAAAGGAATAAGGAGTGTGGAGAAGGCTGAGGCAGGGGCAGGAAGTAGCCCTGGGCTGAAGGCAGGGCAGGCGTGTGGCAGGGAGGCTGAGGCTGGCCTCGCCCCCACTTTCCTGGCCCAGCCTCTGACATAGCTTCTCTTCGGAGCTCCGTGTGACTCTTCAGCTGTTTGTCTGTCATGGAGTTGGGCTCCACGTTTTGATAGGTCGCTGTACTCCACGTTGCAAATGCTCATTCACTGTGAGGTTATGCCAACCCTTGCTGGATGTCCTTTGCAGAAGAATTCACTGAGTTATGTCACCCTCTGACCTGATGCAGCTGCTGCTGGGACTTCAGAAGTCACCATCTCCTTGACAAAGTGGCCCCCACGGAGCAGCAACGGATTTCTCTATGGTTTCAGAGAGAGGAAGCCCCAGCGTCAATTTCTGGGCATGAATGTGCCTTTGCAGAATTAATCATGAGTAAAAGCTAAAATGGGTGACTCCATCTTGCTCCCAACTTCACGGGCTAATTTTTTTTTTCTTTTTTCTTTTTTCCTTATTCTAGTGCAGAGGCCAAGATAACTGTGAGAGAAATTTAGTTTATAGTTACACTTTGAGGCAAGGAAAACTGATCCTCTTCCTTGCACAGAGAATGAAGCTGCTGTGTTCATCAGACAGGGTTAGAATTATAGTGGGAGCCTGAACTCTGCTGAAGAATAGGCACAGTGCAATAATGACCTGCCACTGCCCCACTTGCTTTTCTATGGTACCTACTGCCCCGGAGTCACGTAACTTGAGGCTGCAAGGTATTTATAACCTCCACAGCTACTCCTAGAGATGATATCACTATTGTGGAACTCAAAGAACTGGTCTTTGAGGTATTTTTCAGATTTAGCATTTTTTTTTTTTTTTTTTTTTTTGAGACAGAGTCTCACTCTGTCACCCAGGCTGGAGTGAGGTGGCCGGATCTCGACTCACTGCAAACTCCGCCTCCCGGGTTCATGCCATTCTCCTGCCTCAGCCTCCTGAGTAGCTGGGACTACAGGCACCCGCCACTACGCCTGGCTAATTTTTTATATTTTTAGTAGCGATGGGGTTTCACCATGTTAGCCATGATGGTCTCGATCGCCTGACCTCGTGATCCACCTGTCTTGGCCTCCCAAAGTGCTGGGATTACAGGCGTGAGCCACCGCGCCCGGCCTCAGATTCAGGATTTTGGCAGACCAGGAGATACCACCTAGTCCTGAAACCCCCTTCCAGGAACTGACTCAGCTGCATGAAGATAGTTCTGACACCCTGTGATTTCATCCCCAACCCGTCCAATCATCGTTCCCCATTCCTTAGACCCCCTACCTGCCAAAGTACCCTTAAAAGCCCTAAGATGGATTGGAGAATTATCTTCCATCCTCCTCACTTGGCTGGTCCTGCCATTATTAAACTCTTTCTTTGCTGCAACACTGGTTGCTCTCAGTGCATTGGATTTTCTGGGCAGTAGGCAAGGAGAACCCGGTTGGGCAATCACTGATGTAAACATTTTTTTGGCAGAGCTGGGCATGTTGGCTCATGCCTGTAATCTCAGCACTTTAGGAGGTAGAGGCGGGCAGATCACTTGAGGTCAGGAGTTCTGAGACCAGCCTGGCCAAAATGGTGAAACCCCGTCTCTACTAAAAATACAAAATTAGCCAGGTGTGGTGAAACACCTATAATACCAGCTGCTTGGGAGGCTGAGGCAGGAGAATCACTTGAACTTGGGAGACAGACATTGCAGTGAGCCGAGCACCATTGCACTATAGCCTGGGTGACAGAGCAAGACCCTGTCTCAAAAAAAAATTTTCTTTTTTGTTAATAAGTGAATTTGTTTTAGCTGAATGGTTGGCTATATGGAAAAAAGAAAATTCAGACTCTTGAATAGCTATGTCTTTTCTTCTCTCTCATTCCACCCTGAAGCACCATGGCTGTCACCCAGTGGCCATGAAATTAAATATTTGTTACATGAACAAATGAAAGGATGCACGAATGAAGGGCATACCTTAAAGTGAGCGGTTGCATTCTATAAAAATGCTTTAGTAGAAGATGGCAGTGAAGCGGTAACTGACAACTCTTCTAAATTCACTCGCAAGAGTGCGCCCCATCTCCAAGAGCTCCTTAATTTCCGGTTTGAGCAGGAGCTCCCATCTTCCTCAAAATCCATGATCTTTCTATGGTCATTGGACAGAACTGGCACCCGAGCTAACCGGGGCCAATACAAGAGTTTCTTGGCTGTCCTTCTCAGCCTGGGAGCCTCTGTCACTCAATGCCTCCAGCAAAGAGAATGAAATTGGCCAAAAAGAAAGATAGAGATAAAAGACAAAGGGAGTTTGTGGCGTTTTGAGCTCTGCTTTTAGTAATTCCTGACACCAATTTTTTCCCCCCATTTTGCCTACACTGGTTTGGGTTAGTTTCCTTGAAACAAAGAGAACTTGCTAATTGAGTGATGGTGGTGGTCATAGTCATAGCTGGGTGATGAGTTTCGCTGGGTGCTCGGCATTCTTCTCAGTACTTGATCATCATTGGCTCACCTAAATAAATCTTATTTAAAAGGTTTCCTCATTATCAACCATCTACAGATAAAGAATCAGGACCCACTAAGCTAGTTAACGTGTCCCATTTCACACAGCTGGGAGTGTCAGAGACTGGAATCAAACCCAGGCTGTCAGCGCTGGAGCCATGCCTCGTCGGGTGCAGTGCTCCCCACTTCTCCGGGCTCTGGCACTTGATGATAGTGGTGACCTTGGTGACTCCCCACCATGATGTCAGGAACAGGTTCTAGCCCATCGGGGAGGGGGAATCACTAAGTTGGGGATACATGGGGATGTCTGTATTAATTGCCACTTGCTGTTCAATTTGGAGGCATTCTTTTTTCTTGCTTGCTGCAGGGTGTTCAGCTAGCTTAGGATAGGTCTGGGGAGAAGGAAGGACACTTGTCTCAAATAAGCCAGAAAGAGGGGGACAAATGAGGAGTCCTGAGCCTGGCCAAATTTAGGGTGCTCATGGTCCCTCTGTACACATGTGCTCATGCGTAGACTGACTCACAGTTGACCAGCGCACTCAATTTCGCTTCATTATTGTTGTTGCTGCTGTGGTAGTCAATTTTAAGTGTCAGTCTGACTGGGCTAAGGGATGCCCAGGTAGCCGGAAGAGCATCATCTCTGGATGTGTCTGTGAGGGCACTTCTGGAGAGATTAGCATGGGAACCAGCAGACTGAGTAAAAAAGATCCACCTCCACCGACATGGGTGGGCATCGTCGCATTCATGGAGGGCCCGCTTAGAATAATAAGGCTGAGGAAGGGTGAATTCTCTTTCTGTTTGAGTGCAGACATCTGTCTCCTGTCCTCGGATAACAGATCTTCTGGTTCTCAGGCCTTTGGATTCCAGGACTGATGCCAGTAGCCCCCAGGTTCTCCTACCTTTGGCTTTGACCTGGGGAGTCCACTGTCATCTCCCCTGGTTGCCAGACCTTTGGACATGGACTGATCACACCACCGGCTTTCCTGGTCTCCAGCTTTCAGATGGCAGATGGTGGAACTTCTCAGCCTCCACAGTCACAAGAGCCAATTCCCATAATAAATCTATCTATATTTCTATCTACCTATCTCCCATTGATTCCGTTTCTCTGGAAAAGTCTGACTAATAGAGCTGCCATACAAAAAGGTTGGTTAATGTCTAAATATGTTGTACATATGTTATACCAAGCATGGTACGGTCAGTTCCAGAGACATAAAAAGCCCTGTTGTCCTCTTGAATACACCAAAGTTGACTCCTCCAGAAATCCTGCTGTGCTTGGGGACTTGGGAAGGTTTAGCCTGTAATAGTTTTCTGATTTTCAGATGGTGAATAAACCTAAATCCCTGGCAAATTGCACCTTAGATAGATGATGAATTACAGAGTACAAGGGACTTGTCATTCTGTTTGTGCTGTTGTTCAAGTGGAAACACAGAATTGTGATATTATTAATCAAAAAGCTACATTTATCCCTATTTGTCAGGCATCTGAAATGGGCATCGGTGTCATGTTCCCTGAGGCCATGGCACTGTCACTGTTGTGGTGGAGGGGAGAACATGGGTCACTGGGGATGCTAAGGAAGCCTGAGAAAGGGCGCCGGCACGATCTTGGTGCAGATGGAGACCAAGAGTCTCCAGAGACCCATTTGTTTCTGCGGGAGGTCCAGGGACTGGTGTGGGCCAGAGGGAGCGACACTGGCGAAAGCCTGCAGGTGAGAGAGAAAAGGAGAGTCATGAAGAAGGTAAGTGTGAGAGGAGGAACTTGACAGAGCCCACAGGGGCGTTCTTGGGTGGGAGAGCAAAGGGTGTGCTCAGAGGAGACGCTGGGGAAGTGCATGGGGTCAGAGCACGTTGGATAAGCACAGGGTTGTGACTTGAGTGAAAAATGTTCTGTCCATCCCTAAGGAGTCCATAGATCTATGAGCAGGCAAACTTTCCTGGGGAGGGTTCTCACCCAGGACTAGGTGCCCACCTACACGCTCAACGCACCCAAGGGCCCCTCTACCATTTCCTTATCACCATAGAGAGTAACTTACATGCCTGTCTCCCTCACTGGACTGTACTTCCTTGGGTGCAACAATGCTCCTCTTTTCTCAGTAAACCCAACACCTCGTACAGCTCCTGACATATGAAAGGATCGCTTGAGCATCTGGTGAATGCTGCTGTTGCAGGATTTTTTGTAGTAAGTGTTACTAAGAGTGTGTTGTTTGACTTTGGGAGGCCGAGGCGGGTGGATCACGAGGTCAGGAGACCGAGACCATCCTGGCTAACACGGTGAAACCCCATCTCTACTAAAAATACAAAAACTTAGCCGGGCATGGTGGCAGGCACCTGTAGTCCCAGCTACTCGGGAGGCTGAGGCAGGAGAATGGTGTGAACTCAGGAGGCGGAGCTTGCAGTGAGCTGAGATCATGTCACTGTACTCCAGCCTGGGCGACAGAGTGAGACTCCGTCTCAAAGAAAAAAAAAAAAAGTTGTACTGGGTGCAGTGGCTCACACCTGTAATCCCAGCACTTTTGGAGGCCAAGGTGGGTGGACCATTTGAGGTTGAGAGTTCAAGACCAGCCTGGCCAACATGGTGAAATCCTGTCTCTACTAAAAAATACAAAAATTAGTTGGGTGTGGTGGCACATGACTGTAGTCCCAGCTACTTGGGAGTTTGAGGCAGGAAAATCACTTGAACCCAGAAGGCAGAAGTTGTAGTGAGCCAAGATGGTGCCACTGCCCTCCAGCCTGGGCCACAGAGCAAGACCCTGTCTCCACACACACACACACACACAAAGGGCCTGGCGTGGTGGCTCATGCCTGTAATCCTAGCACTTTGGGAGGCCAAGGTGGGTGGATCACCTGAGGTCAAGAGTTCGAGACCAGCCTGGTCAACATGGCGAAACCCCATCTGTACAGAAAAATAACAAAAATTAGCTGGGCATATTGGCAGGCGCCTGCAATCCCAGCCACTCGAAAGGCTAAGGTAGGAGAATTGCTTGAACCCGGGAGGCAGAGGCTGCAGTGAGCAGAGATCACACTGTTGTATTCCCGCCTGGGCAACAAGAGTGAAACTCTGTCTCAAAAAAGAAAGGGATGTCTTGCTTGCATTTAAAGATAATGCTACTGTCAGCCAGCTATGCGCTTTCCAATAAATCAACATTGGGCAGGTGTGAGTGCAGAGCAAGGAGGAAATGAGTACATGGGCGAGCCTCAGGGCCTCTGGGAGAAATCGATGCTCTTGGTCATGGTCTACCAGTGACAGACTCTTGGGAGGGAGGAATATGCAAATCAGAGAGAAGGAAAATGAGTATTGTAAGGAGGACAGAACTGGCAAAATAGGGAGTCAAGGAGGCTGTCGGGTGACAAATGAGAAGGGCCTAAGCCAGTGCAGTGCAGACAGGGCTTGTTCTAGACCCCTGAGAGGAGCCACGTGGGGCTGTTCTGCAAGCTCCACACGCATGAAACTGCTTCATTCTCATCCCAGACCGGGAGGTGGGAACCACCAGCACATCCCCATTTCTGCACCCAGAATTTAATTTATGAAGGGGACTGAGTGATCCATACCAGAGGCCAACACCATTGCTGGCTTCCTGGGTTTCATGACTGACAGCTGCCGAGCTGTGCAGGGCCACCCGGGAAGTGCTAGGGTCTAGCAGGAGGCAGCAGGAGGGAAGAAGAAAACATGTCCAGAGCCCTTGTAGTTTTTGAGGGAAGGAATAGGTGAGGCAGGGGAGGCAAGCTGGAGCACATTTGGGATGGCTCGCGTTGAATGATTTCAGTGTGCTCGGGGCTATGGGGGAGGTCTCTAGGTGTCTGGGGCCTGATCCTGGGGTGATTCAGGATAGGAGAAATATGGGCTTGGTGTGTGCAAATGTGATAAAGGAGGTGGTTGGAGACACGGACTTTGGACTGATTGGTTTGCATGTGAAAGGCATGCACAGGGTCCAGTTGTTAGCTCTCTCTAGGAATTCGCCATGGGAGGGGCCGTCTCTCCCTGGCCAGCAAGGCCCCCAACATGTCAAAGCATTATAAAATACAGAAAATAAAAAACATGATGAATACACTTCCCTTGACAGATGAGCGAATCCTGACACAGAGAGGGCAGTTAATTTGCACGAGGTCACCCAGCTAAGGGATAAAGCTGGGCATTCAATCAAGGAATTGTCTCTCTGCTTAATCACTGTGACAGCTGCCTCCAGATTAATGTTAATCTTTCTAAAAGTGGTAAAGTGTAATAGTTCAGTTATTATGGCAAACAATTCTTTACAAACAAGGCTTATTTAATGGCATAAAAGAGAATACGAGGCAGTTTTCCATAGTTCACACGAAGTCAGACCCCGCTTTTGCAAAACTTGAATAAGTACAATTCACTTCGGTGATCAAAAGGAAAATGCTGTCATCGTGCACCAGAATGCCTTCCAGAAGTGGAGACGGCACGTTTGCCTCCACATGTCATTTCTGATTAATGAGGAGCAGGTGGCATGACAGGCGAGGCCGACACTCATCTCCCACGGGTGGTTTCAATTTACGCTGCCCTGAAGCAGAGAGATGGTCTTTGATGACCTTGCAAGGTTCACTTGGGGCATAACATAATTTTTTCCAGTTTTATGGATCCACAGTTTCCTCCTTGTTTAAGCAAAGTGAGCCAGTAAGTTGATTGTTCAAAGTGACGTCTGCATTTTTCAAGTTTGATGGACTAGCATAGTGCTACAAATATAGCTATAACATGCTTAATCCATTTTTAAAAGTCTTTCCGTAAGTGGAAATACATATTTCAATGAAAATGGTGAATTTACAAACAATAGTGTTCTTTTAAAGAAAAAAGTCAAATTTATCTGTTTTCATGAATTAAAAAAACAAATATTTCAAATATTTATTCTTATGTGAGGAAAAGACAAAAATTTGTAAATAAACCATTTGCTTAATGCATGTTGTGGTGTATTAATAATTAAGTACAATTAAGCACACGTTTCCCATCACAAGGCACTGTGCTGGGCACTACCTTAAAACTCCTTATTTTAGAACCTTGCTTATAGGTGTCCCTCACCACATTTAATTCACATAGCAGTCTGCTGAGGCAGGCAGGACAGACGTCGCGGTAGGTATTGCTTTGTCTGACCAGCCGCATTTCTTATTCTTAAAATAACAGAGAAACTATGAAAACTGGCTTTCCCCCAGTGAAATCTCAGTCTTCCTCTTACAGAAGTGGGGGTCCAGGGGCCAGCAGCAGTTGGCTTTAGTTTGACTGTTCAAACGATACCATTTGGCCATTTGGTGATTCAGTTTTCTCTCCAGCTCTCCCCATCTTTCTTTCCAACCTTCTTTTGTGTGTTTGCTCTTGCCTCCATGCTAATCGCTGCCAACTTGCAACTTTTGTTTAAATTTTACACAGAAAACTCTAGTAGGAGTTGATTCCGTTTTCCCCCTTCCCCCTGGGCAACAACTCTTTGTTTTTAGACTTGCAAAAGAAGTACACTGGTGTCCATGGACCTCAGGTTTCAGTTACACAAAGCCATCCTCCCTGGGAGAAGAGGAAAGGGATAGAAAAGAATCTTTTCATTCTTTAGTTGAAAAATTGACTGCAGTGAGTGGGCAGATGAAAAGAATCAGAGGATTCTTTCTCTCTCTCTCTCTCTCTCTCGCTCTTTCTCTCTCTTTCTCTCTTTCTTTCTTGACGGAGTCTCACTCTGTCCCCCAGGCCGGAGTGCAATGGCACGATCTCAGCTCACTATAACCTCCACTGGATTCAAGCAGTTCTCCAGCCTCAGCCTCCTGAGTAGCTGGGATTACAGGCACCCACCAACGCACCTGGCTAATTTTTGTATTTTTAGTAGAGGTGGGGTTTCGCCATGTTGGCCAGGATGGTCTCGATCTCCTGACCTCAAGTGATCCACCTGCCTTGGCCTCCCAAAGTGCTAGGATTACAGGCATGAGCCACTGCACCTGGCCTTAGACGATTATTTCTACATTCCCTTGTTAATCCACAGCTTTGCGGGGTTTTTCTGGATGTATTCTCTCTCCTCATAACCAAGTCTGTATTGGATTCTAAGCCTTGTGCTCCTATGAGGACACTGAGTTACAAGGTTATGGTCAGAGCTTTTGGCAGGAACAGTAACTCCTGAATTAGAAAGCCAGGACAGAACTTGACCACGCGCGGTGGCTCATGCCTGTAATCCCAGCAATTTGGGAGGTCAAGGTGGGCGGACCACGAGGTCAGGAGATCGAGACCATCCTGGCTAACACGGTGAAATCCCGTCTCTAATAAGAATACCAAAAAAAAAAAAAAAAAAAAAAATTAGTTGGGCGTGGTGGTGGGTGCCTGTAGTCCCAGCTACTCGGGAGGCTGAGGCAGGAAAATGGCGTGAACCTGTGAGGTGGAGGTTGCAGTGAGCGGAGTTCGCACCACTGCACTCCAGTCTGGGTGACAGAGTGAGACTCCGTCGAAAGAAAGAAAAAGAAAGAAAGAGGGAGGGAGGGAGGGAGGGAATGGGAAGGGAAGGGAAGAAGGAAGGGAAGAGAAGAAGGAAGGAGAGAGAGAGAGAGAGAAAGAAAAGAAAGGAAAGAAAGAAAGGAAAGGAAAGAAAGAAAAGAGGAAAGAAAAAGAAAGAGAGAAAAGAAAGGAAAGAAAGAAAGAGAAGAAAGAAAAGAAAGGAAAGAAAGAGAAAGAAGGAAAGAAAGAAAAGAAGGAAAAGAAAGAAAGAAAGAAAAGAAAAGAGAAAAGGAAAGGAAAGGAAAGAAAAGAAAAAAGAAAGCGGAAGATCGAAAGAAGCAAGCCAGCCAGGACAGAACTTGAAGGCGCAGACTTCTGGCACGGCTGCCTTAAAGTGGCCCTCTGGAGTTCAGAGCTGAGGAAGAGTGCAGTGGTTTTTTGACATTCAGCTTGGCGAGTCTACCATCCAGTTATTCATTTCCACAGTCATCTAGGGGTTGCTGTGAAGATACTGTGTAGATATGATTAAAGTCCAAGAGCAGTTGACATTAAGTAAGGGAGATGATCCTAGATAATCTGAGTGGGCTCGATTCAAACAGGTGAAAGGCCCTAAAAAGCAGCGCCGAGGCTTCCTTGAAGAAGAAAGTCTACTTGTGGTCGGCAGATCAGCCTGTGACAAGAACGCTGGCCTAGCCCTCAAATTTCAGACTTGCCCAGCCTGGCCCACAATAGACTAAGCCGATTCCTTCCCACAAAGCTCCTCATACATGTCTCCCGCTGGTCTGGTTGAACCCTGACTCACGCAGATCATTTTACTCAATAATCTGAGAGACAATGAGAGCTTCCATCTGCTGCATGCAGTTTACAGTTTGGGAAAATTTCCTAGTGGGTCTGTAATTCTACGAAGAATTGAATCTCATCCTCTATGACCTAATCGACATGCTTTTTTTTTGTTTTTTTGCATGAGTCATTAGTTTTAGGATTACAACTAATTTTGAAAACACTTAAAAGTACAGAAGTAGGAATACATACAAGTAAACATGAACATACATATAAATCACAATATATTTTTTCTTCTCTACAAATTGAGTTGTATTTGTTGTTAATTAAAATAGAATATATAATATAACTCCATGGCAGCCCACGGCAGTCTTTCATTCCACCCTGAGCATTAGTGTTTGTTTGTTTATTTGTTTGTTTGTTTTTTGAGATGGAGTCTCGCTCTGTCGCCTAGACTGGAGTGCAGTGATGCGATCTCGGCTCACTCCATCTCAAAAAAAAAAAAAAAAAAAAAAATTGTTAGTAAGCTAACATGCTCCAGATATATCTGGACTGCCTTGAGGGTCATTAACACTTGTTGATGCATTTAAATAAAATTCAAATCTAATTTCAAACACCGGGAAGAATAATGTAAAATATTAGCGTAGGTTTTCTAGTGCAGTTTCTTGTCAGTGCATCTGATAGGAAACCTTCTGCAAAGTTCTCTTTGCCTATCACTCATGGACCCTGGCGAACAGGCAGAAAAGAAAATAATTGCAAGGATATTGGTGCACTCATTGTGTTGTCAGGAAGGCTGGGAAAACAGGCAGAAGCCAGGAAAGGCTGGGCCGAGGGTAGAGCCAACGCCTGCATGGGAATGGTCAATAGGCGGGTGCGGGAGCAGTTTCTTCAAGCCCCCAATGACGCCCAGGAGTGTGGGTGGAGCTACTGTTACCACGGCCACGACTTCGTCCTCATCCAGCCCCACACTTATGAAGCATTCCCTGAAGGTTCAATGCCTAAAGCATGGATTTATTTGAGCCTGTGCTTAGGTAATGGGCTGTGTCCTAGCTGCCAGAAACAAGGACGGGTATTCCCCGCAATGGGTGCGTCCCCTCAAATAGGCATGTTGCTCTGATGCCAAGTGGTTAAAAAGAATGCAGATGTACCCAGACTGCCCAGGTCATATGCCCTGTGGGGATTCAGAATCCTCAACTCATCAACACGCCTCCCTTCAGAGGTGGAGCCACTCCCCTTAAGTGTGGGCTGCATTTGGTGACTTGCTTCTAATGATCGGGATACCATGGAAGTGAAGGTGCACTGATTCTGAGATTAAAATGTAAAAGGCATCAAGTTTCCTCCTTGTTCTCTCTCTGACTTGCTTGCTGTAGGGGAAGCCAGCTGCCATGTTGTGAGGATACCCAAGAGGCCTTAGGCAGAGGTCTGCAGGGTGGGAACTGAGGCATCCAGCCAGCAGCATGGGAAGGCACCATCTCAGAAGACGAGCCTCCAGCTCCAGTCAAGCCTTCAGATGATGGCAGCTTCAGCCAACATCCTGACTTTAACCGAAGAAAAAACCTGAATCACAACCATCTATATAAGCTGCTCCTGGATTCCTGAGTTTCAGAAATTGTAAGGTACTGTTTGTTGTTTCAAACCTCTAAGTTTGGGGATAATTTGTTAAGAGCAATAGAAAACTAATACACACCCTCTTCTTTTAACATTTACAACAAATTAAAAAAGAAAAAGAAATGCTTTCTTTTTATATACTGCAACAATTGGTCGTACAACCAAACTGACACTCATACCTTTTGTAAAGGTAGACAAACCAAAGTCTCTCCTATATTCACACAGACCCAGGCCCCGTATCTCAGGGTGCTATACTTTCTTCCTTAACTTCTTTTAAACTCATTTTATGATCTGCAACTTGTGGATTAAACTGTAAAGTTCATTACCACCAACCAATATCCCACATATTAATTTGAAATATGGGTGGATGCAGTAGGCCCTGCTTCTGCAACAGGTTACAAAACTATTAAGAGTTTCCTTCTTCACCACTCATTCTGGCTTCCTGTATTAGTCTGTTTTCACACTGCTGATAAAGACATACCTGAGACTGGGAAGAAAAAGAGGTTTAATGGACTCACGGTTCCACATGGCTGGGGAGGCCTCAGAATCATGGTGGTAGGCAAGGAGGAGCAAGCTGCATCTTACACGACAGCAACAAGCAAAGAGAGAGAGCTTGTGCAGGGAAACTCCCCTTTTTAAAACCATCAGATCTCATGAGAGTTATTCACTACCATGAGAATTGCACAGGAAAGAGCAGCCCCCATGATTCAGTTACCTCCCACTGGGTCCCTCTCACAACACATGGCAATTGTGGGAGATACACTTGAAGATGGGATTTGGGTGGGTGTACAGCCAAACCAAACCAGGTCTCCTTGTTTTCAGCCAGCACCTCAACAATTGGGGTCCTTTACTCCATTGGGTTACTCAAACCTTCATTTTTGAGAGATCTGACCCTGCATGTATAGGATATGGGGTCTTTCATTAGTCTTTACTGCCTTGCAACACAAGAGGAGGTGGTGACTTTAGGTATCATTAGGTCCTGTTTTAGTTAGGGTTTTCCAGAGGGACAGAACTGGTAAGAAATATATAGAGAGATATATGAAAAGGAATTTATTAGAAGGAATGGGCTCACTTGATTATGGAGGCTGAGAAGTCCCATGCTAGGCTGGCTGCAGGCTGGAGACCCAGGGAAGCGGGTAGGGTGGCTCAGTCTGAGTCTGAAGGCCTCAGAATCAGGGAGGCCACAGGCCTGAGTGCTCGGGGGCCTGCTGGTATGAGTCCTGGAGTCTAACGGCTGGAAAACCTGGAGTTCTGATATCCAAGGGCCGGAGAAGAATGGCGTCTTTACTGTAGAAGAGAGAGCAAGCATTCGCCCTTCCTCTGCCTTTGTGTTCCATCTGGGTCTTCAGCCAATTGGAAGGTACCCACCACATTGAGGGCCACGCCATCTTCCTCCGGAAACACCCTCACAGGCACAGCTGGGACAGCCCAATCATCCTCATCAAGTGCCAAACCACCTGGATTTCCCTTTCAGCAGAAGAGGGATGTGTGCAGTGCCTACTGACACCTTGAGAATAAGTAATGTTTTCCCAGCTGTCTGAGTACCCTTTATCTGGCAAAGTGAACACTCCAAAGCAACCATTGATCTCCCTGATGCCCCATTCCCTCCACAGCAGGGATGCTGTTTTCCTTTCAAAACTGGAGGCAAAGAAAGGAAAGAGATCGAATTTCTCCATTTCTTGCAGTGGATGGTCTATAGCTTCTACTTCTATTTTGAACCTGATATATTGAGAAACAAACATTTAGGCACGTTACTGAATGTTGTAAAGAGAACAGCTTAAATAATGGAAAGAAGAATATAAACTTCCCAAGTAAAAAATGCTTGGGGGAAGAAAAACGAGGAGTGTATTGGAAAAGACAGAACTTGAAGTGGAAAGCAACAACAAAAAGACAAAATGCGCAGCTCGCCCCTAGCAGAGCTGCTGGCTCCCCTTCCACGGCTTGCGTTCTGAAGCCCCTGCAGCCGCCCCCTATTACAATTCAGTCTCGTCAGTGCTCATTCGCTCAGCTGTAGGCTTCAGGGACCCTTGGTCATCCTGGATTCCTCTCCTTACCTTATTCAATCTATCAGTACAATTTATCAAAATACACACCAAAGCTGTCTGCTTCTCACATCCTCATGTCTACAACTCCAGCTGAAATCACTATCATTTCTCACCTGAAATGATTCCAGTGCCATCTGGCTGGACTTCCTCTCTTTCCTCTTGCCCTACCCAAAGAGAAGCCAAAGTGATCTTCCTTAAATGTAAATCGGACCCAGTGCTTTCCAGGATAATCGAAATAAAGAGCTGTCGTTTCCCGTGCCAAATGCCTCTGTAATCTGGCTCCCGCCTGCCTCCGTCACTCACCTTCCTCCACTCGCTTCTCTCCTCGCTAGGCTCTAGTCATAGCCTTATGTTCCTGCACCACTCTGTTCTTTCCCATCTCAGGGCCTTTGCACGTGATATTTCTTCTCCTTTGGAAAGTTCTTCTTTGGCAGAGATGTACCCAGTTGCCTCTATCTTAGCACTAACATCTCATGGTCCAGGTCTCATTATGTAAACTCTCTAAGGGCAGAAATGTTCACTGCCGTATTCCCCGTACCCAGTAAAAGTTTGCCATGTAGAGACAATCGGAAAGTACTTGTTGAATTTATTGAATAAGCTAAAGTATCATCTCCTTGGAGAAACCTCTCTGAGCATCCTAGCTAAAGAGCTCCCCCACCCCAGACGCTGTCATAACCTGTTTCAGTCTCTGGAAGTTACAATCACTGGAATCATTTATTTATTATTTATGGGTATCTATTATCAGCCACCCCCAAAACTAAAATAGGTTCAGATAATTTATACCAAAAATATGTTGTGTCAGTGGGATAAACTCGCTTACTACAAGAAAATAAATATTAAAATAAAAATTAAAATGCCAGATCCAAACTGCAGAGTATTATATAAGACACAAAGCTAAATAAATTATCTTAGACTGGTCAAGTAAATGATAGGAAAAAAATTGAGATAATATTAATATCAAACAAGGTTGAATTTAAGGCAGGAGCTGTTAATTGAGACAAAGAGGGACACAAATAATAGTAGTAGGAAAATTTAATTGACCACTGTCAACCATGACAGAGCAAATAGGCTAAAATTAAGAGCATGGAGGATCTGAATAATATAATTAATAAGCTTGATGTAAGAGTTATACACTGAACTTCATTATAATAGAGAATGCACAACCTCTTAATTAGACCCATGGTACAATAATATATCATTAAGGACACAAAGAAAATCGTAAGTTAACAAAAATTGGAAAAATATAACCTATAATGTCAGACCACATATTTTCAACATAAATAGAATGAAAATGAGTATTAACCACTTGGAAATGACAAAATTCTTTTTAAACCATGTATGGCTCAGAGAAAAAAATCAAAACCCAAATTAATGTCTATCTTAATAAAAATGATAATAAGAACACTGCATATTAAAGCAGAATAATTGGTTAAAGGGGTGCTCAGAGGAGCTTGCATGATCTTTGTCACATTTATTTAAAAATAAAGAAATAAAAATGAATGGATAAAGCATTCAGCTCAAAATGTTAGGGAAAGAAAAACAAAAGACGTCAAATGGAATAGAAGGAATAAAGTTAACTGCAGAAATAAATTACAAAACAGAAAAAGGAATCGACAAATCCAGTAACCAGTTCTCTGAAAAACAACACAGATTAACCTGTAGTTGGTAATCAAGAAAACAGGAGAGAAAATGTAAGTTTTCTTATATAGTTAGAAATAAACCAAGGGTGGCCAGGTGCGGTGGCTCATGCATGTCATCCCAGCACTTTGGGAGGCCTAGGCAGGCGGATCACTTGAGGTCAGGAGTTGGAGACCAGCCTGACCAATATGGTGAAACCCCGTCTCTACTAAAAATACAGTATTGAAAAATCCAACTTGTGTGACTTCAGACCTAGCTAAGAATTGAGTAAAAAATGTTTATTATTATACGGTGCTTAAAACTGGAAGCGGCTCCATGAGCAGCCAACCAGTGTGATGAGGGACGTTTATCAGCTGAGCGAGAGGCCTGGAGTGAGCCCTCTGACTGTGCCACCCTTCAGCTGGCTGTGACTCAGCTCCTGTCACGCTGGCTGCGTCATGCTGAGCGGCAGAGCCCTCAACCAGAGCTTGAACATCCAACTTAAAGCAGGGGGCAGGAAGGTCCCCAGGATGGGGAAAGAAACAGGGATATCCGAAAGCACCCATTAGAGAAGAGCATGAGGCCGTGCTCTGGGAAATGCCACAGCGTTCGAATCTCCAGGAGGCGGCGATAGTGGCTCATTTTGCTGGATGCGGTGTGCACAGACTGGGACCAGCGCTCTGGCTCTGCCAGTCACTCTGTGCACCCTGGAAAATTGGTGAACATTCCTGACTGAGCAGAGCAGGGGGCACCCCGTCAGCTGTGAGGTAGCAGTGGAGCTGGGTCTGCACGGTGGGTGACGTTGGTCTCACCTCGTGAAGTCTCATGTGGTAAGAATGGAAGCACCTCCAAAGCCCAAGTAAGGCTCCAAGTAGGTAGCAATTGGCAGTTTCTGTGCTCTGAGACTCTTCCTGAAAGGACCGAGGCCAGAACCTGAGAAGGCAGCCCTGCGGAGCACTCCAGGCAGGCCGGCCTGGCCTGAAACTCTCCACCCACTCTGAACCTAAGGCTCTTTCAGTGAACCCAGGCTACCAGCCTTGGTACTTGGCAAACATAGGCATCTTCACCACTTCATGCTCCATTTGGTCTTGTCTTTCCTCCTTACCAGCAGACTCTATGTGTGTTGTTTTCTCCTTGGCTTTCCTTATCCTAGGGTAAGAGGCCTGACTGGCTGGCAGACTCAGTTCGCGTCTGGTGCATGGCAGCAGCTCCACACCCAGGCTTTGTCCAGAGTGAAGGCACCCGATTTTTAAAATTTTGTTTGTTTGTTTTTGTTTTGTTTCTGAGGCATAGTCTCGCTCTGTCGCCCAGGCTAGAGTGCAACGGAGCGACCTCAGCTCACTGCAACCTCACCTCCAGGTTCAAGCAAGTCTCCTGCCTCAGCCTCCCAAGTAGCTGGGATTACATGTCTGCCCACCACCATGTCCGGCTTTTTTTTTTTTTTTTTTGAGAAGGAGTTTCGCTCTTGCTGTGCAGGCTAGAGTGCAATGGTGCGATTTTGACTCATCGCAACTTCCACCTCCTGGGTTCAAGCGATTCTCCTGTCTCAGTCTCCCGAGTAGCTGGGATTACAGGCATGTGCCACAATACCTGGCTAATTTTATATTTTTAGTAGAGATGGGGTTTCTCCATGTTGGTCAGGCTGGTCTCGAACTCCTGACCTCAGGTGATCCGCCCACCTGGGCCTCCCAAAGTGCTGGGATTACAGGCATGAGCCACTGCACCCGGCCCTAATTTTTGTATTTTTAGTAGAGACGGAGTTTCACCATGTTAGCCAGGCGAGTCTCCAACTCCTGACCTCAGGTGATCCACCTGCCTTGGCCTCTCAAAGTGCTGGGATTACAGGCGTGAGCCACTGTGCCCGGTCAAAAAGTTTTTGTTTTAAATAACTTTTTTTTCACAAAAATAATATAAAGACCATGAAAGATTTTGCTACTCCATGATCTTACCATCTTAAAGTAGCTATTTTGGTGACTTGGAGTTAATTCCCGGGTTCTTTGCACATGCACATATATACTACACAATCATAACCACGGCGCATTTACTTCATGCATTGTATTCCCCAGTTAACATAGAAATACTCTTTATGTTTCTATCAGGTCCGGCTTTATGAAGTCACAGAGGATCCCATGCCCAGAAGGGATTAAACAGCGCCTGGTTTAATGCTCCACTGTCGACATCTCAAAATTCTTAGTAATTTTCAACAAAGCACCCAGTATTTTTATTTGGCAGTGGGACCTGAAAATTATGTAGCTGGTCCTAGTTTCTATTTTTTTTTTATTTTTATAAACCATCAGATCTAGTGAGAACTCGCTATCACGAGAACAGCAGCATGGGGGTAACTGCCCTCATGATTCAATTGCCTCCCATCGGGTCCCTCCCATGACACGCAGGGATTATGGGAACGACAATTCAAGATAAGATTTGGGTGGAGACGCAGACAAACCATATTATTCACATGCATCGAGACTCTGTTGCTTAGTGTAGTCACCTTCATCCGTTATGTTACCTAGGGCTTCTGGAGAACCTGTTGAAGTTTCTCCATTAGCACGTGCTGCTTCACCTTGCACTTTTATATTATGGAAATGGCTTCTTTCTTCAAACCTCATGAACCAACCGCTGGTAGCTTCAAACTGTTCTGCAACGTCTTCACTTTCTCAGCCTTCACAGAATTCAGGAGAATCAGGGCCTTTTTCTGTATTGGGCTTTGGCTTAAGGGAATGTTGTAGCCGGTTTGATCTTCTGTTCAGACCACTAAAACTTTCTTCATATAAATTGAAAGACTGTTTCACTTTCTTATGATTCATGTGTTCACTGGAGTAACACTTAATTTCCTTCAAGAACTTTTCCTTTGCATTCATTATTTGGCTATCTGTTTGGAGTTCAAAGGCCTAGCTTTTGACCCATCTAGTATTTGACATGCCATGCACATTAAGCTTAACCATTTCTAGCTCTTTAAAAGATGATTTTAACTTTGATTATAGACTCAGGAGGTACATGTGCAGGTTTGTTACATAGGTACATTGCATGATCCTGAGGTTTGGGGTACAAATGATCCCATCATCCAGGTAGTGAGCATAGTGCCCAACAGGTAGTTTTTCAGCCCTTGGCCCCCTCCCCTAGTCTGTCATCTAGCGGTTTCCAGTGTCTTCATCCCCCCATCTTTATGTCCATGGTACGTACCAATGCTTAGCCCCCACTTATAAGTGAGAACATACAGTATTTGTTTTTTTGTTCCTGCATTGATTCACTTGGAATAATGGCCTCCAGTTGCTTCCATTTCATTCTTCTTTATGGCTGTGTATTATTCCATGGTATATGTACCACTTTTTTTCATCTAATCACCTATTGATGGGCATCTAAGTTGATTCTATGTCTTTGATACTGTGAATACTGTTGTGATGACCATACAAGTGTATGAGTCTTTTTGGTAGGACAATTTATTTTCCTTTGCGTGTATATACGCAGAAATAGGATTGCTGAATTGAATGGTAATTCTGTTTTTGGTTCTTTGAGAAATCTCCAACTGCTTTCCATAATTGCTGAACTAATTTACATTCCCACCAACAGTATATAAGTGTTCCCTTTTCACTGCAGCCTCCCCAACATCTATTATTTTCCGGCTTTTTAACAATAGCCATTCGGATTGTGCAAGATGCTGTCTCATTGTGGTTTTGATTTGCATTTCTCTGATGATTACTGATGATGAACACTTTTCATTCATTTTTAGCTTTTGATTTAAAGTGAGAGATATGTGATTATTTCTTTCACTTGAACACTTAGAGGCCAATGTAGTGTTATTCATGGGCATAATTTCAATATTGTTGTGTCTTAGGGAATAGGGAAGCCGGGAAGCCTGGGTGGGAGTGAGAGAGAGAGGCAGAGAGAGACGGGGAGAGAAAAGAGGGGGAGAGAGAAAGAGAGAAACAGGGAACAGCCGGTCATTGGAGCAGTCAGAACACACATTTGTCAATTAAATTCACTGTCTTATATGGGTGTCACTTGTGGAGCCCCAAGACAATTACGATAGCAACATCAAAGATCACTGATCACAGATTACCATAACAGATATGATAATCATCAGAGCTTGAAACATTGTGAAAATTACCAAAACGTGACACAGAAACGCAAAGTAAGCATGTGCTGTTGGAAAAATGGCTCCAATAGTCTTACTCGAGGCAGGGTTGCCATGAACCTTCAATTTATAAAAAACATAGAATCTGCATTGTGTAATAAAGTGAAATGCAATAGAACGAGATATGCTTCTATTCCCATTTCACAGGTGACGAAACTGAAGGTCAAAAATCATGTGACCTTCCCAGAGAGTTCCTGGTTTGTAGAGATTTAATCTCTATCATCCCTGACAAGAGCGAGTGTTACGATTGAGCATGGTGGCGTGATGTGCCCGTGAGCTAGAAAAACCGGTGATACTTGTCACGGTTCTCTAGAGGGACAGAATTAATAGGATGGATGTATATATAAAAGGGAACTTATTAAGGAGTATTGACTCACACGATCACAAAGTGAGGTCCCACAATAGGCCGTTTGCGGCCGGGTGCAGTGGCTCACACCTGTAATCCCAGCACTTTGGGAGGCCGAGGTGGGCGGATCACGACGTCAGGAGATCGAGACCATCCTGGCTAACATGGTGAAATCCCGTCTCTACTAAAAATACAAAATAATTAACCGGGCATGGTGGCGGGTGCCTGTAGTCCCAGCTACTTGGGAGGCTGAGGCAGGAGAATGGCATGAACCCAGGAGGCGGAGCTTGCAGTGAGCCGAGATCGCACCACCGCACTCCATCCTGGGCGACAGAGCCAGACTCTGGCTCAAAAAAAAAAAAAAAAAAAAAAAAAAAAAAACGGGCCATTTGCAAGCTGAGGAGCAAGGAAGCCAGTCTGTGGCCAAAGGTCCAAGAGTCCCAAAGCTGGAGAACTTGGGGTCCAATATTCATGGGTAGGAAGCATTCAGCACGGGAGAAAGATGTAGGCTAGAAGACTCAGCCAGTCTAATCCTTCCCCATTCCTCTGCCTGCTTTTATCCTAGCTGTGCTGGCAGCTTATTAGACTGTGCCCACCCAGATTGAGGGTGGGTCTGTCTCTGCCACTGACTCAAGTGTTAATCTCCTTTGGTAACACCCTCACACACACACCCAGGAACAATACTTTGCAGCCTTCAATCCAATCAAGTTGACACTCAATATTAACCATCACAGAAACAGAAACTAAGACTCCAAAACTATGACTGGATGCTGAGACTTAGCTTGTATCATCCAGGTTGAGCTGCTAACTTTTCTGAGTTGATAAAACCTGACCCTCATACAACTTTCAGGAAGAGGCTAAGAAAGCCATGTGGTCTCCAGGCCACATGTGAACAGAGCTTTGGCCACGTGATGTGGCTGGAATGAAAGGCTGGCATGGTGGGAGCAGCAGCTGGGAGGATCCAGAAGGAGCCAGCATGTTGCAGCAGCTCTTTGAAACCTCTGGACAAGTGGCAGAGACTCATCCTCTGGCTGTACTTTTGTGGTTCTGGACAGCCGTGGCACCAGGTCATGCTTTTTCTCATGTTCTAGGCTCAGCTTAGGGTAAGGTGGAGACATTGTCTTAGGGTTCTCCAGAGAAACAGAATCAAAAATATTTATAGATATGTAAGAAGGGATTTATTATGGAAATTGACTCGTGCTTGTGGAAGCCAGTAAGTCCCCTGATCTGCCATCTGCAAGCTGGAGAACCAGGAAAGCTGTTGGTGTGATTCAGTCTGAGTCTGATGGCCTGAGAACCAGGCAGGCTGATGGTGGTGTAAATCCTAGTACAAGGCCAAAGGCCTGAGAATGAGGTGGGGTGCTGGTGTAACTCCTGGAGTCTGAAGCTCTGAGAACCAGGAACTCGGATGTCCAAGGTAGGAGAAGATGGAATGTACCAGCTCAAGGAGAGACAGGGAGAGAATTTGTCCTTCCTCTGACTTTTGGTTCTATCTGGGCCCTCATGTGGGATGATGTCCATCTGATCTTTACCCAGTCTAGTAATTCAAACGCTAGTCTCTTTGGCAGACACCCTCACAGACACACCCAGAGAGGATGCTTTACCAGCTACCTGGGCATTGCTTAGCCCAGTCAAGTTGACACCTAAAATTAACCATCACAGACAGATTGACCTCTGACCTGAATATGTTAATGGTCAATCTTTGCCTGAATGTGGAAGATCTGTGGTTCGTGAATTATCCAGAAATCTTTGCTTTCTTAAATTTTTAGGACAAAGTCTAAATCTTCTGACAACATTTCAGTAGCATAAATGGTACCATGAGTGTAACTGAACTCATAAGGTTTATTGCATGCGCCATCATCTCTGGACAGTGGCAGAGTGAAGGGCTTGCAATGCACATGAAATCACCTTCCGAATGTGTAGAAAGCCACATACAAACACCTGAAATTTGTTGTGACAGTAACTAGGTGTATCATAGGCCGTGCTCACAAGGGTAATTAAGCTTTGACTTCTACATTGCACCACTATATTTTTGTCTTTTTTTTTTTTTTTTTTTAATTTTAGAGATGGGGTCTCACTCTGTCACCCAGGCTGGAGTGCAGTGGTGTAGTCATAACTCACTGTAACTTTAAACTCCTGGGCTCAAGTGATCCTCCCACCTCAGTCTCCCAAGTAGCTAGGACTGCAGGCATGCACCACCAATGCCTGCTGAATTTTTAAATTTTTGTAGAGATTAAGTCTTGCTATGTTTGTTTGTTTTTGTTTTTTTGAGACAGAGTCTCACACTGTTGTTCAGGTTGGAGAGCAGTGGCGCGATCTCAGCTCACTGCAACCTCTGCCTCCCAGGTGCAAGCAATTCTCCTGCCTTAGCCTCCCAAGTATCTGAGATTACAGGTGCACACACCACACCCAGATAATTTTTGTATTTTTAGTAGAGACGGGGATTCATCATGTTGGCCAGGTTGGTCTTGAACTCCTGGCCGCAAGTGATCCACCCACCTCGGCTTCCCAAAGTGTTGGAATTACAGGCGTGAGCCACTGCACCCAGCCTGAGGTCTTGCTATGTTGCTCAGGCTGGTCTCAAACTCCCGGCCTCAAGCAATCTTCCTTCCTCAGCCTCCCGAGTTGCTAGGACTACAGGCATGTTCCACCATACCTGGCTAAGCGACACTATTTCTGAATAACCAATATTTCACGGGATACCTTTATTTAATGTGAGTAGGTAGGCAAAATGGTCTAACCTTTCTGAAAACTATATATATATACACACACACACATACACGCGCACACACACATATATAGTTTTTATATATGTAGTTATTTATAACTTTTCCCATTGGGGGTGTCATGGTTTACAGTTGTGAGTAGAAGAGCCTACTGGGGAGCAACACACTGGGTATTCACCGTTTAGTCCACAGTGTCTAGCTGATGCCAGGAACACAACAAGTGCTCCATATTTGTGTGCTGAATTAAACTGGTGACAACTGAACCACATTAGTTCAGCCTCAGAGAGGCAGGCTCACTCCACGGGCGCAAGTCAGTGAGGGCCTCCTGGTCCACACGGCACTACAGTGAGAGCTCAATGAAAAGGCCCCACAAGACACCATTTCTCCCCAATAGAAACTTGCTTTGTTTGTGATTATTCGGTCCTTTTGTTAGAACAGGAGGTTTCCCTCCTATCACCCAGGAAATAATATGTGCACAAATCTGTGAGTCTAGGATGTGAAGGAGACGCCATTAGACGTGGCATCTTCTGGGTCAGACCAGTGCAGGGCCAGGTACAAGAAGCAGGGGCTCTCCTTCTCAGGTTGGTGCTGACATTTGGGGCTTGCTTTGGTCTTCTCCCAGGAGGGATCATTTGAGCCTTTTCAGGTCTGGAGTTGTTTGAACTGACTTAAGAGGAATTTTCCGCAGAAGCGAAGCAATAAGAAGCTTCTAAGCTGCAGTATTTCCAAATAAGCCCAAATTCTAGATTTCTATGGATAAAGTAGGCAGTTCTACTAGGAGACTATCAGGAGGAATATGATGGACCCAGGCCAGTGGCAGGACAGCCGTGTGCCGAAATGAAATAAATGCTGGTGGTATTTCACATCCCCCACCAGAGGAAGCCAGAAAATAACAGTCACAATATTTTTTATTATTCAAGTGAGACTAGCAATTTCAACTTAGAACAGGATCAATTGTATAGCATTTCACAGTTTACAACACATTTTGAGTGAATGCTTTTTTTTTTTTTAACCATTGGAACCTCATATGCCACTTCAAATAACATACAAAAAGCAGATTGTGAGCTACAACATTACCAGGTCACAAGTCTTCACTTCCCATGAGGTACTCGAGACCCACGTGTGACTTGTCTAAGGTCACACAGCTGGTGTTTAACAGAGCCAGTCTTCTGTTAGCCATACCTACTGCTAAAAATTAGCCTTTGCAAGCAAACAGAACAAAAACGTGTGGTTGGCTGTCACCCCCACCCTGAACGACAATGCTGCACTTGCAGCATTACTGACACCTAAGGTTGATGACAGTCCTGTCTCTTTAAGAAGAAAAAAAAGGCTGCTGGGTAGGGGGAGCAACTGACTGCGGCAGGAGCCGCCTGGACCCAGTGCGGCTGCAGGACAGTCACGCTGGGACCTGCTGATGGCACTGGAGGAAAACAAAGACCGAGAGACCCTGATGCCCACAGCCCCCAGTAAGTCCGAGATTCCAGCTGGGTGGCCAGCGAGAAGGGCAGCTGCAGGAGCAGCCTGGGGATGGGCGGGCTCCATGGTGTGGTTGGCCATCGGTCCTCTGAGTCTTGGGAAACCAGGACTCGGCCACTGCAGCTGCTGGGGGAGGTAAGGGGCCACTTTCTCTAACAAACCTGCCTTCGGAGAGGACAGAGACCAGAGGGCCTTCAGCGTGCTTTGCAGCTGTGAGTAATGAGCTCTTCTGAAAATGCAGTTTGGGTTGACTGCTTGCGAATTTGTGGGTGAGGAGCGGCTGCAGGGTGACTAGAGAAATCTGCCGCGGTCAAGATGCTGGGCTAGCCGCTTTGTCATTTTCATTTCCACCCGGGTTGCCGTGCACTGCCACCGTGGAGCTGTTGCAGTAACACAGTGTGGGGTCCAGAGCCTTGCTGAACAATAAGATGGGATTCTCAAAGTAGCTGACAGTTAATTTGTAAAATTGCTCTCACTTTAAACAGCATGCCTTCAAACAATGCCATATGTTTTGGTTATCTTATATAATATTTGAAAATCCTGCTTTTAGTTAAAAATAGTTCACATATTTACTTGTATTCTAGTAAGTGATCATTAGATTCTTTGAAAGAGTATTCCGGCTTTAGCAACAAAACCTCTCTCTGGCTGTCTTTTTTTATTCCTTAAAACAAGGTCAATACCTCAGAGAAGAGGACTGGATTTGTTTCTATTATAACATATCAATTGTTTTGGCTTTAATTTTATTCTCTCTGCCTCTGAAGATGGATAAAAGCCCATTCCACTTAAGTAAAAGGCAGAAGCCAGGTGGAATCCATGTGGTTAAAGCGCAGCTGCCCTGAAGTTATTTTGAAGGGGAACGCTTCATTTCTCCATCAGTGCAGATAAAAGTAATTGATTCACAGGTCATGGATTAAAATAATAATAATAATTGACACTTAATCCCATTTTATTTGTCACATGACAAGTAGATTTGCCATATTGTTTTTCTTAAGCTGCCCATTGATAACCAGATTCATTCTAGGTTAATGCAGGCTCATCATGGCCCAGTAGTTTTACTTAGGACCATCCAAACTGCCTTCCCTAATCTTGCCCTGAATCCTCACTTTGGGCTGTGACAACGATCCCCGTTTCCTTTCCTCTCTCCTCCTGAGCCGTCCCTTTCATCCTTTCTTCACCTTCCTAGGCTGCCCGGGCAATTTTTTCTTTTTTTTCTCCTTGGATCTTAAAGACTCCTTCAGTCTCTTTCAAACAAAGCAAGCCAGATTTTCCACATACCCTATTTTCCTTATAGCTTACTTGAACTTTTCCACGAATAAGTATTTTCTATTCTTCACATAATAGGAAGAAAAGTCCAATTGTAGAACTTGAAGACCAAGGTTTGCTTACATCCGAAGCATCTAAGGAACCATTGCTTGACGCTGGATTTGCCCCCAGAAGCCCCGGGTTCCAATCTCAGCTCTACCACGTCCTCCCTGCAGCCCCTGACAATCCACATGACTTCTACGAACCTCAGTTCCCTCCTGTGATGCAATTATTCACTTAACGGTCACAGGGTTGAAACCAGGTGATGTGTGTGAAGGCGCTGGCAGGGTTCTCCACACAGTGTCACTATTTAGTAAGAGTTTTGTCATTTTCTCACTCGGTCCACCATCTATGTAACCACCCATCCAAGGTGAAGCATGCTAAAGAGATTCACGTGCCATTTCCCTAAAGGAATACATTTTGAAATGAACTTTCGGCTGAGTGCATCTGAATGAGTTCTGATCAGTAAAATATACATATTCAGTTCTTGCTATACATGAAACACTAAGCCATCTTGTCTATAAAAGGAATGCTGATGTTTCCACGTTGCCATAGGAGTATTCTTTGGAAGAGGGAGGGGCAGTTCCCTTTGTACGACTCTTCCTAAATCCTGTATGACAGCAGCAGTGATGATGATGTTGACCGCTCCCACCATGAGCCTACATGAGGACTGCTACATGTGATTGATGCGAAGGATGCCAAATTGGAAGTCAGGACAATTCCCATTGCTATTCTGATCTTGGACAGCCTAGGTGGCAATTTGCTCTTTGCACTGTCAATCCTGTTACTATTTTAATTTCTACTTTATATGTCTTTATCCTGCTGCCTTTCCTTTCCTTAACTCTACACTTAGGATATGTATCAGTTTTTTTTTTTTTTTTTTTTTTTTTTTTTAGACGGAGTCTCGCTCTGTCACCCAGGCTGGAGTGCAGTGGCGCCATCTCAGCTCACTGCAAGCTCTGCCTCCCGGGTTCACACCATTCTCCTGCCTCAGCCTCCCGAGTAGCTGGGACCACAGGCGCCCGCCACCACGCCCGGCTAATTGTTTGTATTTTTAGTAGGACGGAGTTTCACCGTGTTAGCCAGGATGTGTCAGATTTTAACATTTAGGATGAGGCCGTTTCACCCCTGCCTAAGGGGGAACACAGCAAAGCTAGGAAAAGCACTGGATTGGGGACCAAAGGTGTGGCTCTAGCCCTCCTTTGGCTTCTCTTTGTGCTAATTAGAAAGCCTCTAAGGTAAGAGACATAGAATAATCTTTCGATTTCCTTCAGGTTCTGGCTACATGATTCAGATATCTCTCTTTGGGGTAGCCCCAGTTTATAACAATTATGTGATCAAATTAAATGCTTTTGTCTCATTGATTCTTAGAATAACCTTATGAAACAGGTAGCCCCATTTTGCAGATTACAAAATGTAACCTTAAGAGAGAGTAGAACCCCAAGTATTTCTTAGTAGTAAAAGGAGAGACTGACTAGGTGGTGAGACTGGATTCTCTTGGTGGGCATCAGCGAGTTCTCAGACTGAACTCTGAGCTCTTTTCCTACCATGGTATCCCCCTCAGGGCCCTTGGAGTTAATGATGATGTGAAACCCAAGGTGCCATGCTGGTTCAGGGTTGTGTCAGAAGAGATCTGTGGTCCAGTTATAATAACCTTACATCCAGACAAATATTTGTTTTAAATGTTCTGCTCGAGATTACACCAGGAGTCTGTCATCTAGGGCAGAAAATGAGGGCTCTACAGTCCACATAACCTTTTAATGTGTTCTGAAATGACACTTAAAAATAAATCAAAGCCACCCTAATATAATTATTGATGATAATTTAAATTTTATAAACCTCCCTACCTCGTTAAAGTACTAAGTGCTAGAAAGGAGTATTTGAATTTTATACGTATCTAGAATTTGTGCATGTTTTCCCATAGTAATAGTTTAGCCTTTTTCCTTGTTTTTAATGCAATGATAAATTTAACCATTTAAAAAACCCTAATAGGATTACAAGATAAAATACACTAAATATTGCATAAGACATAGACATACTAAAAAATAATTCACGGTTTATCTGAAACTCAAAGTGTATATGCTTATATTTATGGTTTTTATTTGCTAAATTTGGCAACATGAAATAAACAGAGCTTTGATCAATGATAGTTACTTAGAGCCTAAGGAGATTAGTTTGTTAGGTCTTTAAGTTTCAAACATAAATTACAACCAATCTTTACGAATTTTCTGTCAATTATACCAAATATCCCTTTAGTTTGTTTGTTTGTTTATTTATTTATTTATTTTGAGATGTTGTCTAACTCTGTCACCCAGGCTGGAGTTCAGTGGTGCAATCTCAGCTCACTGCAACCTCTCAGCTCACTGCAACCTCCACTTCCCCGGTTCGTGATTCTCCTGCCTCAGCCTCCCGAGTGGCTGGGATTACAAGTGCCTGCTACCATGCCTGGCTAATTTTTGTATTTTTAGTGGAGACAGGGTTTCACCATGTTGCCCAGGCTGGTCTTAAACTCCTGATCTCCAGTGATCTGCCCACCTCAGCCTCACAAAGTGCTGGGATTACAGGCCTGAGCCCAGCCAATATTATTTATTAAACATTTATGCTAAGTGACCATCCAGAGGCAATCCTGATTATGAAGAACAGATCTATGTTCAATTTACCATCATATTCCTGAGAGTCCCTGCTAAGAATAATAATAAAAAGTACCCAAGATTTTAATGTATTCGGAGTAAGATATACTGGGTTTTGGAACCTGGCTCCACATCATACTAGTTCTGACACTTAACCTCCTGCAGCCTCAGCTTCCTCCTCCTTAAATGGGATTCATGATAGGTTAAAAATCCCTACCTCGGGCCGGGCCAAGCACGGTGGTTCACACCTGTAATCCCAGCACTTTGGGAGGCCGAGGCGGGCGGATCAGGAGGTCAGGAGATTGAGACCATCCTAGCTAACACGGTGAAACCTGGTCTCTGCTAAAAATACAAAAAACCAGCCAGGCGAGGTGGTGGCGCCTGTAGTCCCAGCTACTCGGGAGGCTGAGGCAGGAGAATGGTGTGAACCCGGGAGGCGGAGCTTGCAGTGAGCCGAGATGGCGCCACTAAACTCCAGCCTGGGTGACAGAGCGAGACTTCATCTCAAAAAAAAAAAAAAAAAAAATCCCCACGTCAGTGACTGAATAACAGTTTAGTGAGCCTCTGCCATGGTTGTACATGGTCAGTCCTCCCCAAAGAGTTACTTTTTAATGAAATAATTGAATATTATTTTTCCCTTCAAAAAGTCATATATTATTAGATAATATCAATTAAGATATTATCATGTATTGAAACGACACTTAAAATATATTTTAGTCATATAATCTATTTTTAAAATTTCATTTAACAGCTTTATTGAGATATTCACGTACCATACAATTCTCTCATATGTGATGTTATTTTTATGTAAAATTGTATATTTGAGGATAAATTGAGCTTTTGAAGGTAAATCTAAGACTCTGGGACCTCCTATTTCAGTGCCAGCCCCCTAGCCTACTGCCTCCCACAATCAGCTCGGCCTGTTGACAAGCTAGAATCTGAGGCCAGATAAACTACATACAAAATATGTGTAGTTTTATTATCTGTAAATTGGCCAAAGTGACTAAATTATTCAATCTTTATTGAATACTTTCTGTATGCATAAACCTAAGTAGGAGAGTCAAAGGTGAATAAGATATTCTTGAGGAACTTTCAGCAAAGCAGACAAGAAAGATTTGTATGACACAGAAGGGATTTGGAGCACTGGAGGAATAATTTATATATTTTTCTTATTGAAATACAGTGCCTTTCCTGTTGTACATTTTACATCGAAATCTTTAATTACACACACATAAAGGATCAGTAGCACTCACCTTTAGCTTCACCTTTTGTGCTCTAGAAACTATTTTCCGTACATATTCAATTTAAGGTCGGGGAGTGGCTGTGGTGACCCCCGACCTTTCCTGCAGCGCACAACACAGGTCTTTCATTAATGTCATCCAAAATGCTTGCTGTGCCTTACATTTTCAGGTCTATTGATTTATAGTGTGAATTCATCCGACTTTTCCATTTTGCAAAGATTCTATTTTTAAACCAATTTAGTCTTTGCTGACTCATACTTTCTCCCGAAGTTAGGAGAGCGAGATGATTACTTTGCTGTTAATTCCCATGAAGGCGTTCTGTGGGCCTGAAGTCTCTGCATTTGGCTCCTTGTTTCTGCAATGTTAGGGGCTTTCAAGGGTCAGCCTTCACCATATCCCAGAGGATTCAGCCATGTATGAATTTGGTTGAACCAAAAGGATGAATTTTTCATTCCCATCTTCAGATGAACGTGGACCCCATTCTTAGGAGATCACCAAAGGCAATTCGGCCTCTACCCCTTTCTCAAAGAGCATTTCTAGGGAAACTCAAGCTATTTTGCCAGGTGCAGCTGCAGAGGCGTGTGTGAACACGGCAGCACTGAACACCATGAAAAGGGAAGGAATCCTTCAGGAAGAGGGGCTTTACTAGCCCCAAAGACACCCTTAAACCAACAGGGAAGACAGCGTATCAAAGGAGACAGAGTATTCGCGTGGCTCCTGATTGTGTTTTAATCTCATTCCTGCAGGAGAGGCCTTTCTTGTCCTGTCCTCGGGGGACAGCCAGGGGTTCCTGTGCTAGTCCCTGGGAAGCTTGCTTTATCCCCCCTTCTCTCTGGTGCAATTCACTTTGTCACCTCAGGAACTTCTTCACTTCCCGCACTCTTCTCCTGCCTCCCTCTGCCAAAAGGCCTTACCTCTGCCAAAGGGCGGCGTTTAGCTCAGGGAACAGCTCCCTTTATTTGTACAATAGCTGTGATTTAAGTCCCCAGTCTCCTGGCTGTTCCTGTTTCAAGCTGTGTAACTCACAGAACTTTTCCCGTCGGTGAGTAAGTGCAGATGGCATGTTTATCTTCCTCCTTCTTAAATGAGATCACATGTACTGTAGTGCCAAGTTTTCCTACTGTGGGTCAAGCCCAGATGCCAAAATAGGGTAGTTTTGCTGGGAAGGCCAAGAGGTCACTGAGTGGCACACGTGCTTGTTAGCTGTGGGCAGTGGCTTCAGGTTCCAAGCTGGGGGGAGGGGAGCCCTGGTACCTAATAGCTGTTGGACAGCATTGGTTGTTTTGAGCCCTGGAGCATGAGAGGAGGTCATGAAATCAGTGGGCAGAGAACATCATGAACACATTTCATGTCACTTCATGTGTTAAAAAATACTGCATCAGCAAAAGTAGTAGCATCTAATATTCACAAAAACCGTCTGCAGTTGACTAAATGCTGTTAGGACACAGCTCGGTTTGGTGTTGCAGCGACACAGTTCGTGGATAAGGCAAGCTGGCCCTGTTTAGGGGTGAGGAAAGTTGGGCACAGCGAGATTATGTGATTCTCAAGCCATGGTGAAGAGAAGACCGAAGAATGTTCTCTTCCATTAGGTGATGCTTCTCCCCAAATGGTAGGGTAGAAGCAGAGTTCCTCCCTTTCAGAAAGAGAAGGACGAAGACGGAAATGAGGTTTGAGGGTGTGAAAGGAAAATATCTCGGGCCCCCAAAATCACTACGGAAAACTCAACCCAGGAACTGCTCAAGGCAAACCTGCCTCCCATTCTATTCAAAGTCACTCCTCCGCTCCCTGAGATGGAGAGGTGGAGGCGTATCTGATTTACCTCCTTTGGAAAAGCTAATCAGAAACACGCAAGAATGCAACCACTTGTGTATCACCTATCTGTGGCCGGGAAGCCCCCTCCCCACTTCCAGTCTTCCTGCCTTTGCTTCAAGTTGTCCCCCCTTTCCAGACCAAACCAATGTACTTCTCTTTTTTTTTTTTTTTTTTTTTTTGAGACTTGGAGTCTCACTCTCTCACCCAGGCTGGAGTCCAATGGCACGATCTCGGCTCACTGTAACCTCCACCTACCGGGTTCAAGCAATTCTTCCACCTTAGCCTCCCGAGTAGCTGGGATTACAGGCACCCGCCATCATGCCCTGCTAATTTTTGTATTTTTGTAGAGACGGGGTTTCACCATGTTGGCCAGGCTGGTCTTGAACTCCTGACCTCAGGTGATCTGCCCGCCTTGGCTTCCTGAAGTGCTGGGATTACAGGCGTGGGCCACCTCACCTGGCCTCTACTTCTGACATATACTAATTGATGTCTCATGTCTCCCTAAATGTATAAAACCAAGCTGTGCTCTGACCACCTTGGGCACCTGTCATCAGGACTTCCTGATGCTGTGTAAGGGGCGCATCCTCAACCCTGGCAAAATCAACTTCATAAATTAGCTGAGACCTGTCTCGGATTTTCCGGGCTCACAGAAGGCCTATACTTGTGTCAGGCACTCAGTCGTGGGGAAGAAGTAAGAGCTGGGAGCCACCGGGATTTAAACGAAGTATGGGGCTGTTGCTGGACTCTTCTGGACACCAGTTTCATTCTCGGTATAACGAAATTCACAAATCCCTGCCAAATCACTAGACTTAGAGACTGAAATAAGATCATCCCTGTGAAATCGCTTTAACAAATCTAACATACCATGCCCCTACAAGGCAATCTTATTGTACCGCATTTTAATTTCACTATGGACAACATTTCAATCATATAAAAGTTTTGTATATACTAGTATTCTTTGCCATGTCACACAGAGCCCCGGCGGCCACGCTCTAGCTCACAGGCATGAGTCCGCTCTCGCAGGGAGTCAGGCGGGTGCAACTCCGGGGCCCCCAGTCCAGCACCCACCTGAGATCTTCACACCCTGAGCAGAGCAGTAGGGGCAACTTAACGGGGCACCAAGTGGGCAAAAATGGCGCCTTCCCCACCGCGTGTGCAGGAGGGTGAATTCCTGGATGTTGAGGGGCGGGGACACAGAAACTCCCTCTACCCACTCTCCCCAGGAAGAGGGCAGGGCCCCTGGGGACAAGGATTCCCCTCCCCTCTTCCCCACCACCACGGACATAAGGCCTCAGTGGACACCAAGGCCCCAGCACAACTTCAGGCCCCAAGTGACACAGGACTCTAGGTGGACACCAGACATCAGACACCAGGTTGATGCCAGGCCCTAGCCAAGCGGACTCCAGTCCCTGCGTAAACATCAGGTCTCAGTTTGGCACCTAGGCCCCAGCTGAACATCAGGCCCCTGGTGGATGCCCAGGTTAATACCAGGCCCCGGGTGGACACAAGGCTCCAGGTACATTCAGGCCCCGGGTGGAAACCAGGCCCCAGATGGACATCAGGCAACTGTATGTCAGGTCCCAGGTGGACACATAGGCCCCAGTTGAACACCAGGCCCCAGGTGAACATTAGGCCCCAAGTGGATGTCCAGTCCCCAGGTAAATACCAGGGCCAAGGTGCACAGGAGGCCCCAGGTGGATACTTAGGCCCCTGGTGAACATCAAGCCGCAGGTGGAGACCCTGACCCCAGGGGGCATCCAGCTCGAGGTGGACATCAGGCCCCAAGTGGACACCAGTACCCAGATGGACATCAGACCCCAGGCAGACACTGGACTTGAGGTATTCACCAGGTACCAGGCTCATGCCCAGGCCACCGCTGGACACAATGTAACAAACAACAGGTTCCATTCAGTGATATAATAAAGCACATCGCAAAGCTCCTTCACCCATATCTTCATAATAATTAATTGGGCTGCATAGTCATAGGTTCATATATAGGCCTAATAACCTCAGAAGTGTAATTATTTAGTTTCTACAAAACGTGTGTTTGGACTTGCTTAATGGAAACTCAGGTTCCATTCAGTGATTTAAAACAGCACATCCCAAAGCTTCTTTGCACATAGCTTGGTTTTCGTTATAAGAACTGGATGTTCGTATGTTGATATATAAGCCTGATAGCCCCTGAAATGTCATATCTGAGATTCTACAAAACGTGTGTTTGGAACTTGTTTCATGGAAACACAGGTTCCATTCATTTATATAAAACAGCACATCAGAAAGTTTCTCCTCACATGGCTTGTTTTTCATTATTAGGGCTGAAAATCTATATAGGTGTAATAGTCTCATTAAGGTTTGATTTTCTCACTTATGTGCTTAATCATCTAGAACTGATATTTGTGCACAGTATGGGGTTCAGATACATTTTCGTGCTTGTGTCCATATAGTTGGCCACTTGCCCCAGTAACATTTTTGGAATGGCCCAACTTTCCCCCACTAAACCCCTCTGATACTTCTCTCATGTATCAGGTTCCCGTTAATGCAAAGGTCTGCTTCTGAGCCTTTTACTCTCTTTGATTGTTCCCGTGTGAATGCGACATAATTATTATGGTTTCTTGTTAAAGCTTAGTATCTTCTAGAGGAAGTCTTCCCTCTTCTTCTTAAGTAGTGTCTTTGGTTATTCTGTTTTTATTTTACAAGGTTGTTGGGGTTTTGATTCAAATTGCTTTGAATTAAAAGATCAATTTGAGGAGAGTTGACGTTTCAATAATATTTAACCTTCTGGTTCATCATGTACGTATCTCCATTTTTAAAGGGTCTTTTTAATGTCTTTCATTAAAGTTTATAGATTTTCTTCCTAAAATTCCTATACAAGTTCTTTCATTATAATTATTCCAAGGTAACATTTTTTTCTTGCTATGATAAATGTCTGTCATTAACAAATACTTTCTCTCTTAAACTCTTGCTGGTATGTAGACATGCAATTTAACTTATATCAGTAATCTTGAAAAAATCTGTTATTAACATTGTCAGTTTGTCTGAATTTTTTTGAACATTCTATCAGTGAATAGTGATGGTTTTGTTCTCCCTTCCCCTCCTCCCTGTTCCTCTTTGTTTTTTTCTGTCTTGTTCTGGCTGCCCACTCCAATACATGCTAAGTAGAAATAGAGATCAATAAATATCTTTATCACTGCTAAGCACCAGACTTGCCTTTTAATTTACCCCTTAAAAAGGTTCCCTTCTACTTTCTTTTTTTTTTTTTTTTTTTTTTGAAGACTGAGTTTCCTGTTGCCCAGGCCGGAGTACAATGGCGCGATCTTGGCTCACTGCAACCTCTGCCTCCCGGGTTCCAGCAATTCTCCTGCCTCAGCCTCCGGAGTAGCTGGGACTACAGGCATGCGCCACCATGCCCAGCTACTTTTGTATTTTTAGTAGAGATGGGGTTCTACCATGTTGGTCAGGCTGGTCTCAAACTCCTGGGCCTAAGTGATCTGGCCTCCGTGGTCTCCCAAAGTGCTAGGATTACAGGCATGAGCCAAGGTGTCCAGTTGACTTTTTTTCTTTTACCTTGATCAGTCTTCCAGAAGTTTGCCAATTTTAGCAGTGTTTTTAAAGAATTAACTTTTATTTCTCTTTCATTAATTCTGCTCTCATCTTTATTTCCTATTTCCTTTAGGTTTATCCCCAAGACATTTTTTCCTAAATTCTTTTTTTTTTTTTTGAGATGGAGTCTCGCTCTGTCCTCCAAGCTGAAGTGCAGTGGTGTGATCTCGGCTCACTGCAACCTCCGCCTAGCGAGTTCAAGCGATTCTTCTGCCTCAGCCTCCTGAGTAGCTGGGATTACAGGGACACACCATCATGCCTGGCTAAGTTTTTGTGTTTTTTAGTAGAGATGGGGTTTCACCATGTTGGCCAGGCTGGTTACGAACTCCTGACCTCAGGTGATCCACCAGCCTCGGCCCCCCGGAGTGCTGGGATTACAGGCATGAGGCACCACACCCTGCCTTTTTCCTACATTCTTAAATGGATACTTAATTCACTGATTTTTAGCTTTTCTTCCTTCTGGATGAAGTCATTAAAGGCTATACATTTTCTCATAAATGTACTGATCTCCATTTTTAATAACAAAGAGCAGGTTAAAGACTTCGTGTTTTCAGTAGGCCCTTCGATCAGCATTTAGTGAGTCGTTTGTATTCACTTTATTCGTCTTTAAAGTTATTTTCTTTTTTTTTTTTTTTTTTTTTTTTTTTGAGACGGAGTCTCGCTCTGTCGCCCGGGCTGGAGTGCAGTGGCTGGATCTCAGCTCACTGCAAGCTCCGCCTCCCGGGTTCACGCCATTCTCCTGCCTCAGCCTCCCGAGTAGTTGGGACTACAGGCGCCCGCCAACACGCCCGGCTAATTTTTTGTATTTTAGTAGAGACGGGGTTTCACCGTGTTAGCCAGGATGGTCTCGATCTCCTGACCTTGTGATCCGCCTGTCTCGGCCTCCCAAAGTGCTGGGATTACAGGCTTGAGCCACCGCGCCCGGCCTAAAGTTATTTTCTGTTTGTGGCACTAGGTTTCCATTTATAGTAGATGGAAAGTTTCTTTTCATAATACATTTATTTAATTAAAATATCATTTTGGGAAAAATAAATATTAAGTGAAGAATAAATAGGTGGTACACAAGTAGGCCAAAGATCACCAAAGTTGTATGTCGTAGCTCAAAAATGAAAAACAAATTATGAGAGTGATTCATCGGGGGCTATATTTTGAGAACAGAATCATCTGGGCAACCGTTACCTTATCACCTTCACACATACTGGCTCACAGCACACATAATGAGTCCACCATCGTGGTGGGCAATTTCTGACAACTATGGAGACTATGGCAGGTTCCAGGGAGATGAACAGGTGCAAATGTTCTAAGTGTCCAGGAAAGGAATAATAGTGTTTGGAATTCTGAACTGTGAGCTGGTTGTTAATGGCAGAAGTAGTATTAAAATTAAAGACCGGGCTGGGTGCAGTGGCTCACACCTGTAATCCCAGCACTTTGGGACGCCGAGGTGGGGGGATCACCTGAGGTCAGGAGTTCAAGAGCAGCCTGGCCAACATAGTGAAACCCTGTCTTTACTAAAAATATAAAAATTAGCCAGGCAAGGTGGTGTATGCCTGTAGTCCCAGCTACTCGGGAAGCTGAGGCAGAAGAATTGCTTGAGCCCGGGAGGCGGAGGTTGCAGTGAGCCAAGATCATGCCACTGCACTCCAGTCTAGGCAACAGAGCGAGATTCCATCTCAAAAAATAAAAATAGGCTGGGCGCGGTGGCTCACGCCTGTAATCCCAGCACTTTGGGAGGCTGAGGCGGGCGGATCACGAGGTCAGGAGATTGAGACCATCCTGGCTAACACGGTGAAACCCCGTCTCTACTAAAAATACAAAAAATTAGCCGGGCGCGGTGGCGGCCGCCTGTGGTCCCAGCTACTTGGGAGTCTGAGGCAGGAGAATGGTGTGGGCCCAGGAGGCGGAGCTTGCAGTGAGCCGAGATGGTGCCACTCACTCCAGCCTGGGCGACAGAGCAAGACTCCATCTCAAAAAACAAAAAATAAATAAATAAAAATAAAAATGAAGTTAAAGACTGGATTATTTGAAAGAGACTGCGTTCAGGAGGTGTGAGACAAGGACACAGTGATCTCTGAGACCTAGCATGTGTGTATCAAGGACAAGTCATGTCATGTTTAACCCACTTCCCCCTTATTATTAGATGAGACTATCTTATTAGATGAGACTATCAGACTGGCCGGGCAGTGTAAGTCAGAAGGAAGACTGCAGCTTGGATTAGTAATCCACTGAACAGAATCATCCTATTCTGTTAGAAAGGACAGGAATAAATGTGGTTGATAACAGTATATTTACAATGGCTAAGAGAGTTACTGAGGAAATATTATCCAAAGACTGGTTTTTGTAACGAACGTATCATTGTCCATGGGGAGTAAAATGTAATAATTTGCCACGCAGCTTTATGCTGTTTAGCAGTTTTATCAAACATGCCTGTTGATATGAAGTTAATTAATATTCTAGATCACAGAACATGTATTCTTAAAGATATCAACAAACTGGAATTAGAGATTTAGTGAGGCTGACAAGCATGAAAGCTCATGAAAGCGCAGTGTTCCATTGAGATCAGTACTGCTCCGATTCCCTTCTGAGGTTCCTGCAGAGGCCCAGTGTCAGTGGCAGATGGGCTGGAGGTCTTGCTTCCAGTGTAACTAATTCCAGACTTCCCTTGAGCTCTTATCTATCGTATAAAACCTGCTTGTCTTACATTCATATAAACATGTTTATATTCATATTTTTTTCTTTTTGAGACGGAGTCTTGCTCTGTCTCCCAGGCTGGAGTGCAGTGGTGTGATCTCAGCTCACTGCAAGCTCCGCCTCCCGGGTTCACGTCATTCTCCTGCCTCAGCCTCCCGAGTAGCTGGGACTACAGGTGCCGCCACCATGCCAGGCTAATTCTTTGTATTTTTAGTAAAGACGGGGTTTAATCGGGTTAGCCAGGATGGTCTGGATCTCCTGACCTCATGATCTGCCCACCTCGGCCTCCCAAAGCGCTGGGATTACAGGCATGAGCCACCACGCCCAGCCCCAATTCCTATATTTTACAGATAAAGAAATTGATCCTAATCCTTCACTTTGTTATACATGACCTCTTTTAATTTTAAACATTTCAAACTGGAGTCCAGTTTTAAGTCTATTATCATAAAAAAGGTTTCCATCCTCTTGCTAATAACTATATTAATTTAAATTAAATTAATTTAATTTAAAGGATTTAATTAATCCTTAATTTAAATTCTTAAATCCTAAATTTACATATATAGTTTTTCTAATTCTTGGCATGGCAATCAAAATTTCATGAACTATTCATGAAAGAATAAGAAGATTTTGCATTGGTATGTTTGAGTTAATCTCACTCATGATGCCTAGTAATATTTTTTAATTATAGCAAGTTACTGGGAAAGTGTTTTCAGAAAAGCATTTACAGTGAATATGGAGTTCTTTCCTGGGTTTTCGTGAACATCCAAGAATTGATAATGTAATCAGTATAGCTTAGGTTGTTATTCCTACATTCCTTTTTTTCCCCACAATGAAACATTGTTGCATAGCAAATGCAGAATAAGAAGTCCGGAGCTGGTCTTCGCGTTCCAGTCGATCCCTTCCTGCTTCGATGGGCTGAAACAAGTTACTGACCTTCCTGTGACTCAATTTTAACGTATCAGCATCTCTACCTTTCTTGTTCTGTCTTCCTGAAATAGCCATTTAGTATGACATTGTCTGAGAGAGCATCTTGATAATTATGAAGTATTTTAGAACAATGAATGGGCAGAAAATGCAGTCGCATGTGTCCCTCCACTTACCATTGTTTATAAAGTTTGCCGGCCGGGTGCGGCAGCTGATGCCTGTAATACCTGGACTTTGGGAGGCTAAGGTGGGTGCGTCACCTGAGGTCAGGAGTTCGAGACCAGCCTGACCAAAGTGGAGAAACCCTGTCTCTACTAAAAATACAAAATTAGCTGGGCGTGGTGGAGCATGCCTGTAATCCCAGCTACTCAGGAGGCTGAGGCAGGAGGATCACTTGAACCCGGGAAACAGAGGTTGCAGTTAGCTGAGATCGCGCCATTGTGCTCCAGCCTAGGTGAAAAGAGTGAAACTCCTCAAAAAAAAAAAAAAGTTTGTCATTTTTCACTGAGGCTTCCTTGGGTTAGCCCAGATTGTGCCCAACACCCTAAAAAATAAAAATTAGAAAGTTTGTCATTTTTTCTTCTATTTGTTTCTTAAAATGTTAGACTATTACAGGCACCAATAGTTATAAGGAATATTACTAGTAAAATTAAGTCTTTCTGAGGACACATTTCCTTTTCTAAGGTAAATATTTTGCTTTCAAACGAGTTGTTATTGTACACATAAAGTTGTAGGTTTGGGTCGGGTGCAGTGGCTCACACCTGTAATCCCAGCAGTTTGGGAGGCTGAGAGGCAGGGAGATCACTTCACGTCAAGAATTCGAGACCAGCCTGGCCAACAGGGCAAAACCCCATCTCCCTGAATAATACAAAAATTAGCTGAGTGTAGGGGCAGGCGCCTGTAATCCCAACTACTCAGGAGGCTGAAGCAGAAGAATCACTTGAACCTGGGAGGTAGATGTTGCAGTGAGCCAAGGTCATGCCACTACACTCCAGCCTGGACAATAGAGGGAGGCTCTGTCTCAAAAACAAAAACAAAAACAAACAAAAAAAACGGGTTTGGATTTAAAGGGTGTTGTTCCTGAAAAAAGGCACATCACGTGTGAGTGAAGCACATACTGCTACTTGGAAGAAGCCAGGGAAATAGAGGGAACGTGAAACTAAGTGGTTAAGTAGATGTACTTTTAATTTTTTTTTTTTTTTTGAGACAGAGTCTCGCTCTGTTGCCTAGGCTGGAGTGCAGTGGCTCCATCTCGGCTCGCTGCAAACTCCATCTCCCAGGTTCATGCCATTCTCCTGCCTCAGCCTCCCGAGTAGCTGGGACTACAGGCACCCGCCACCACGCCCGGCTAATTTTTTGTATTTTTAGTAGAGATGGGGTTTCACCATGTTAGCCAGGATGGTCTTGATCTCCTGACCTCGTGATCCACCCGCCTTGGCCTCCCAAAATGCTGGGATTACAGGCGTGAGACACCACGCCCGACCGGTGTACTTTTAATTTCTATAGCTGCACATGTGCGTTTGTTGGTTGCCTGTCTTGTGAGGCCAGAAACGAATGCCATGCTCTTTGGCAGAGCTGTCGTGCCACCAGCAGAGTATAATTAGAAAGTCACTGGAGCTGAGCACCATGGCCCTCTTCAATGAGGAATTGCATTTTCAGTGCATTGACTTCAAGTGCTTTTCCTTAACCGTTTCTTTACCCTTCCTTGATTTTTCTTCCAGGATCACAGAAGTGAGGCCAAGATGCCCATGTCACCAGAGCCAGAAGAAAGGCTCCTACCAAAGAATATTTTACATCTGCTGAGATGAGGGTGAGAAGCTTCAAAATCCAAGAATTTCTGCACCATTTTCCCCAAGAACCTTCAAAAAGAAATACGGAAAATTCTCAGATGAAAACAAATTGATTTTGCTTTGGGGGAAAGCCAAAAACTTTTAGCGAATTCACAGTTTTACCCTGAGAACTTCCGTGGGTCGCTGGAACAGAAGGCTTCCCTTATCAGCCTGGAGAGTCATACTTTAAGGAACACAGATGCAAAACACGACAGTGTTTCCTGACATCAGATGATGAAATGGACGCTGAAGGGAAAAACAGGCTTTTATTTCCACCTGGCAGGAAGAGCTGAACTTGGAGTACACATTTAAAGGAAGCACAGAGGGAAGACGTAAACAGAAGAAAGAAGCACACTTTCATGGTTTTCACAAACAGATATCCCAGAAGTGATCATGGAGACCAAGGAGAACAGGTAAATGAGTTAATGTTTTAAATGACAATAATTTGTATTAGCAGTTGAAGGCTTGCTGGATTTTCCCAAATGAAACATAGATAAGCAAAAACCAGTGAAAGCACTCGAGACGTAAAAGTGAACCAACTGTCCATACCTCAGTTTCAACTGAAATTGTATATGCAAGATTTCAAGCCAAGGGTTGAAAATAATTTCTTTGCCTTTGCCCAGATAGTTTTGCATTTTCTTTATACTAGTGAGGCTATTGTAATGGAGAGTTGACTAGATGTAGCCCATTTTCTCCTTCATAAAATGTATCTATGAGTGCCCCAGACTGCCATACCATTGTCTGGAAAATATAAAATAAACAACTGTGAAGTACTTAGAATTGTATCGAATAACCGGAGGAGAGAGGGAGAGGAGAGAGAGAGAATGAGAGAAAAAGAGAACTCTACTTTTCCCTTTATGAATTACGACAATAAAATATAATGCTTGCTCTTCTCCTCAAATTTAGTTTCCATAAGAACGTATGCTTATTTTACAAGCTTGAGGATTTGTGCAAAAAATAAAATGTATGTATATTTATATAATTATTCCTTAAATTTCTGTATGTGCTTCTTTTTTTCTTAAGCATAACAAAATACTCTTTCATTAATTTTGAATGTTGTATTTTGATATTACATTCAATAATTGAAATTTTAGTGCCATAGAGATCAGGGAAGGCTTCACGTCTTATAACCTAAAGATATCAACAAATAAAATGTCTCCATATTTGGCTTTCCAAAGCAAAACGTCGGAAAAAACGCACTGTATTGCTCTTTACCTTTTGAAAATTGTTACCCATTAGACAGTGGAACAAACTGATACTTTTTCAGTAGTGCTTGCCTCTGAGCTTCAGGATTCATGTCATAACTGATTGTTGTTTCAGTGTGTGAATGGACAAGAGTATTGAGACGACTTTATGGGTTTGATTTTTATTAAATGATTGAAATATTTGATGGATTTCCATATTTCTAGTATTATGAGAAGTCATGTGAGATTAATTTCCACACCATTGCTGATGCTGAATTATTTAAACATGAGAGAAGTCTACTTACCTATCATCATACATGTTATCTTGCAGTATTTCTGTGGATTTTTTTAAACCTTCTAGAATGTTTCCATATTGGTGCATTCCCTCCTAGTTTTGGAACCACATTTTTTTTTTTTTTCAAATCAAAGGTGAACTCATTTTCCTTTAACTTACCAGCTGACTTCTTTGTATTGGTAATTTCGTTTATACATCCATTTTAAAGAGCAGTGACTATGCAGAATCATTGACTCTGACACGAACTATAAATGTTTAATAATTAGGATTGATTTGATGCATCTAAAAGTTATGCTGTCTTTGTATTCACTATGCAATACATTCCATTTATAGCTAGAAAAAAATATGAATTAACTTTGCATGTACTTTTGCAGAGATTTACATTATATAGGCTTTACGTACCAAATTAAAGCTAAAATATTAGCGACTAGATATAGCCACATTTATGAACACATAGAGTAGATGTTTTGAGAGTCAAAACATCAGTCTTTTTAAAACAATAAATACACTTTTATCAAACCAGGCTGGTTTATATAAAACTAGCTGGGGGCGGTGGCTCACAGCTGTAATCCCGGCTCTTTGGGAGGCTAAGGTCAGGAGTTCAAGACTTGCATGACCAACATGGCAAAACCCCCTGTTTACTAAAAATACAAAATTAGCTGGGCATGGTGGCGCAATCCCAGCTACTCGGGAGACTGAGGCAGCAGAATCGCTTGAACCCAGGAGGCAGAGGTTGCAGTGAGCCGAGATCGCATCATTGCACTCCAGCCTGGACAACAACAGTGAAACTCCATGTTAAAAAAAAAAAAGGCCGGGCGCGGTGGCTCACGCCTGTAATCCCAGCACTTTGGGAGGCTGAGGCGGGCGGATCACGAGGTCAGGAGATCGAGGCCATCCTGGCTAACACGGGCAAGCCCCCTCTCTACTAAAAATAAAAAAAATAAAAATTAGCCGGGCGTGGTGGCGGCGCCTGTAGTCCCAGCTACTCCGGAGGCTGAGGCAGGAGAATGGCGTGAACCCAGGAGGCGGAGCTTGCAGTGAGCCGAGATCCGGCCACTGCAGCCCAGCCTGGGCAACACAGTGAGATTCCATCTCAAAAAAAAAAAAAAAAAAAGACACGTAAAACCTGTTTTATTAAGACCATAAATATGCCTAATCTTGTTATTCCTGGGAAAAGAAAATTCTTAAAGTTAAAGAGGATCCACTCTAGGCTTCTGGAGCTCTGGGGTCCACAGTTGTGTGTGAGGGTGGTGGAGGCGTGCTCAGAGTCCCAGCATTAACACACACAGGGCCTTCCCAGGCCCTGGCTTTTTGGAAATATTGTGGGAAAATAAATTAAATTATCTATCTAATAAGGCATGTAAAACGTGATGTACGCAATGAAATGAAAGCAGATATATTATTAAATATATTCATCTGAAATTTTAAGCTGAAAGTTGCAACATAACGAATCTCATTTGTTGAAAGCTGCTGTGGGACTGGCTCCTTCTCCATTGCTTTCAGGAAGATGTGGGAGCATCAGTATATGTTAGTGCAAAAGGCAGATTCCAGGGGCGGGCCAGATTTGGGGAAACTGCCCCAAGGGTTCCGAGGAAACAGCTCTAGTTACAGTGTGCTTAGGAGCAGGACTCACTTGGGCTTAATTCAGGCTAGTGGAAATAAATGTCTAGGAATCCTCTCTTATGTTGGGGGGCGGGAGCTTCATGTGATGAATGTGACAACTGAAGTCACATGACTCAGTTCAAAATCAGAATATGCTCAGAATATGCTCAAAATCATATTCTGACACCTATTGAAATAGTGAAGAAGACTTTACTCAGGACTGCTTTGATAGGCATCAAGACCACTGCAACAGGGCAGAGGGATGGGGGCTCAACTCCTAACACAGCAAAGACAGCTGAGGATTCACAGCCAATGAGCAGTGTGAGGGGTCACTGCGTGGAAAATTACCAAGGGGGAATGTCAAAAGCCAGGGACTTTTGCTGAACTGACTTGAAACAGTGATCGGCTGTCAAGGTGGGTTGAGGGATCGGATGGGATGTGGAGGTGATCAGATAGCCAGAGTCAGGGAATTCTGTCTGAACTGGCTTGGCGGGATGCAGGCACCAACTGGGCTAGGCAGGTCAAAGGCAGGACCTGAAGACGATGCCTTGTCAAAAAGAGGGCGTGGGGGAGCCTGTCTAATGTTTGGTTAAAGAGAAAGACTATTTTAGTTCCCCTTGTTGTTCACGAAAGAAGAGAGATTCTTCTGTCTGAACAATCTAAGTCCATTTCTGGTTGGTTGTCTTGTTCATTAAGGACCAGCTGAACCATCTGTCGAGACTTGGTGATAGAGAATGTTTGCTGGACGGTCCAATAAGTCAGACATTTTTGAAAATGAAAAGAAAAACAAAGATGCTTGGGTAGAACGGACAGTGAACTCGGTTTCTGAGTCTAGATGTCGGGCTTGCAGTATCTTCGGGTGGCCGAATGAGGATGGCAGTGACCCTCCAGTGGCTTTCCCGGCTTTCCGTTTGAATGTCCTTGGTGATGTCATAGACTCCAGTGTCCTGGAGCAGAGTGTGGAAGATACGATGTGCCAAATGGCTGACTTTAATTTGCAAGGAGGTGAAAAATAGCTCAAAGACAATGAGCACATCTAGAAACTGATAACCCATAAGGGTGTGCTGTAGTTTTCTGTTGAAGCATAAAATATCTCTCTACAATGCTGCCCCCTTTTTGATTCAAGATAACTAAAGGAAGATTGTTCTCATTTGTAAAATGTCTGGTTTCATTAGATTTGGCTTGATTATTTACATAAATGCAAAAAATGATAATTGATGACGTGAGGCTTTTTTTTGGCCCATTAATTTTTTAAAGTCAGGTTTAATAGGATACAATTTACATAAAATAAAATTCACCCTTTTTGTAAATTTATTGTGATTTGAAAATACTAAAATTCATGATACGAATTTGTGGTAAGAGAAGTGTTTTATGTGGAATTGGCAGTTATTTAGTTGATATTAGGAGAAATAATACTTAATATTAGAACATGGTTTTTTTATTATACTTTAAATTTTGGGATACATGTGCAGAACGTGCGGGTTTGTTACATAGGTATACATGTGCCATGGTGGTTTGCTGCACCCATCAACCCATCATCTACATTAGGTATTTCTCCTAATGCTATCCCTCCCCTAACCCCCAGCCCCTGACAGGAGCTGGTGTGGGATGTTCACCTCCCTGTGTCCATGTGTTTTCATTGTTCAGCTCCCACTTTTATGAGTGAGAGCATGTGGTGTTTGATTTTCTGTTCCTGTGTTAGTTTGCTGAGAATGATGGTCTCCAGCTTCATCCATGTCCCTGCAAAGGACAGGAACTCATCCTTCTTTATGGCTGCATAGTATTCTGTTGGGTATATGTGTCATATTTCCTTTATCCAGTCTATCATTGATGGGCATTTGGGTTGGTTCCAATCTTTGCTATTGTGAACAGAGCTGCAATAAACATACATGTGCATGTGTCTTTATAGTAGAATGATGTATAATCCTTTGGGTATATACCCAGTGATGGGATTGCTGGGTCAAATTGTATTTCTGGCTCTAGATCCTTGAGGAATCACCACACTGTCTTCCACAATAGTTGAACTAATTTACACTTCCACCAACAGTGTAAAAGTGTTCCTATTTCTCCATATCCTCTCCAGCACCTGTTGTTTCCTGACTTTTTGATGATTACCATTCTAACTGGCATGAGATGGTATCTCATTGTGGTTTTGATTTGCATTTCTCTAATGGCCAGTGATGAGCTTTTTTTCATATGTTTGTTGGCCACATATATATCTTCTTTTGAGAAGTGTCTGTTTATATTCTTTGTCCACTTTTGGATGAGGTTGTTTTTTTTCTTGTAAATTTGTTTAAGTTCCTTGTAGATTCACGATAGCAGTCCTTTGTCAGATAGATAGACTGCAAAATTTTTCTCCCATTCTGTAGGTTGCCTGTTCACTCTGATGATAGTTTCTTTTGTTGTGCAGAAGCTCTTTAGTTTAATGAGACTCCATTTGTCTATTTTGGCTTTTGTTGCCATTGCTTTTGGTTTCGTAGTCATGAAGTCTTTGCCCATGCCTATGTCCTAAATGGTATTGCCTAGGTATTCTAGGATTTTTATGGTTTTAGGTCTTACATTTAAGTCTTTAATCCATCTTGAGTTAATGTTTGTATAAGGTGTAGGGAAGGGGTCCAGTTTCAGTTTTCTGCAAATGGCTTGTCAGTTTTCCCAATACAATTTATTAAATAGGGAATCCTTTCCCCACTGCTTGTTTCTGTCAGGTTTGTCAAAGATCAGATGGTTGTAGATGTGTGGCATTATTTCTGAGGCCTCTGTTCTGTTCCATTGGTTTATATATCTGTTTTGGTACCAGTACCATGCTGTTCTGGCTACTGTAGACTTGTATAGTTTGAAGTCTGGTAGTGTGATGCCTCCAGCTTTGTTATTTTTGCTTAGGATTGTCTTGACCATATGGGCTCTTTTTTGGTTTAATATGAAATTTCAAGTAGTTTTTTCTAATTCTTTGAAGAAAATCAATGGTAGCTTGATGAGGATAGCATTTAATCTATAAATTACTTTGGGCCGTATGGCTATTTGCATGATATTGATTCTTCCTATCCATGAGCATGGAATGTTTTTCCATTTGTTTGTGTCCTCTCATATTTCCTTGAGCGGTGGTTTGTAGTTCTCCTTGAAGAGCTCCTTCACATCCCTTGTAAGTTGTATTCCTAGGTATTTTATTCTTTTTGTAGCGATTGTGAATGGGAGTTCACTCATGATTTGGCTCTCTATTATTGGTCTATAGAAATGCTTGGATTTTTTCATACTGATTTTGTGTCCTGAGACTTTGCTGAAGTTGCTTATCAGCTTAAGTAGATTTTGGGCTGAGACAATGGGGTTTTCCAAATATGCAATCAAGTCATCTGCAAACAGGGACAATTTGACTTCCTCTCTTCGTATTTGAATACCCTTTATTTCTTTCTCTTGCCTGATTGCCCTGGCCAGAAATTCCAATACTATTTTGAATAAGAGTGGTGAGAGAGGGCATCCTTGTCTTGTGCTGGGTTTCAAAAGGAATGCTTCCAGCTTTTGCCCATTCAGTATGATATTGGCTGTGGGTTTGTCATAAGTAGCTGTTATTATTTTGAGATACGTTCCATCAATATGTAGTTTATTGAGAATTTTTAGTATGAAGGGGTATTGAATTTTATCAAAGGCCTTTTCTGCATCTATTGAGATAATCATGTGTTTTTTGTCATTGGTTCTGTTTATGTGATAGATTACGTTTATTGATTTGCATATGTTGAACCAACCTTGCATCCAACATCTACAGAACTCCCCACCCCAAAGCAACAGAATATACATTCTTCTCAGCACCATATTGCACTTAAAAAAAAAATTGACCACATAATTGGAAGTGAAACACTCCTCAGCAAATGCAAAAGAACCTAAATCATAACAGTCTTTCAGACCACAGTGCAATCAGATTAGAACTCAGGATTAAGAAACTCACCCAAAACCGCACAACTAAATGGGAACTAAACAATCTGCTCCTGAATGACTACTGGGTAAATAACAAACTTAAGGCAGAAATGAATAAGTTCTTTGAAACCAATGAGAACAAAGACACAATGTACCAGAATCTCTGGGACGCTGCTAAAGCAGCATTTAGAGGGAAATTTATAGCACTAAATGCCCACGGGAGAAAGCAGGAAAGATCTGAAATTGACACCCTAACATTACGATTAAAAGAACTAGAGAAGCAAGACCAAACAAATTCAAAAGCTAGCAGAAGACAAGAAATAATAAAGATCAGAGTAGAACTGAAGGAGATAGAGACACGAAAAACCCTCCAAAACGTCAATGAATCCAGGAGCTATTTTTTTGAAATGATTAACAAAATAGACCACTAGCCAGACTAATAAAGAAGAAAAGAGAGGGGAATCAAATAGACATAATAAAAAATGATAAAGGGAATATCACCACTGATCCCACAGAAATACAAACTACCATCAGAGAATACTATAAACACCTCTACTCAAATAAACTAGAAAATCTAGAGAAGATGGATAAATTTCTGGACACATACACCCTCCCAAGACTAAACCAGGAATAATTCGAATCCCTGAATAGACCAAAAACAAGTTCTGACATTGAGGCAGAAATTAATAGCCTACTAACCAAAAAAAAAGCCCAGGACCAGCTGAATTCTACCAGAGGAACAAAGAGGAGCTGGTACCATTGCTTCTGAAACTATTCCAAACAACAGAGATGTGAGTTTTTTAAAGTTTGCTTTGCTGAAACTTGTGACAAGGAATTTCAGATTAAACTTTTTTTTTTTCCTTCAGATGGAGTCTCACTCTGTCGCTCTGTTGCCCAGGCTAGAGTGCAGTGGTGCGGTCTCAGCTCACTGCAACCTCCACCTTCTGGGTTCAAGCGATTCTCCTGCCTCAGCCTCCCAAGTAGCTGGGATTACAGGCATCTGCCACCATGCCCAGCTAATTTTCTTTGTATTTTTAGTAGAGACAGAGTTTCACCATGTTGGCCAGGCTGGTCTCGAGCTCCTGACCTTGTGATCTGCCCGCCTCAGCCTCCTAAAGTGCTGGGATTATAGGCATGAGCCATCACGTCTGGCCCAGATTAAACTTTTGGAAAGCAACTGCAGGTTAGGAAGCCATGCTAAGAACTTGCTCTCAGACTTTATCTGCAATACCTGTATATTTGGGTGAATTCCTCTCTTTTCTAGGTGCTAAGGTTCCTGGGCCTGCCAGAAAATGACCTTCTTTACTCTTCTGAAAGGCTGGGAACTCCATAAGCAAGGTACCAGGCAGGTTTCCCGAGAGGGCTTTGTAAGCATTCTCTCCATAAAGTCAACCTTCATTCCTTAGAACTGTCTGCTTATATCTGATTCTGTACATATCATTCTCAAATATGACATTCCAGTCAAAGCCTTTGTCGTATGGCCAAAGTTTCCAATTATGTCTTGTTACAAGGGGAACAGATTCCTATTGAACTTGTGCAAATAACTATATAACCATGAAGATGAGCTTCTGAATTCTGGAGGGATTAGGTGGGAAGGCAAAGACAAATGCTTTATTTCTGTTTACAAAGGCATAATCACTAAATTGCATGGTATAGATTGTGAATTATAGGTAGCTTAACAGTTACAGATAGCTTAACAGAAAAGGAAAGAAATTTCTTAAATCCAATAGCAATATTCCAAACAAAAGCCATTATCATCATTTATTAGTTCATTCTGTCGCATGTAATTAATTCTCGTTCTGCTTGATCTGAGCTTAGCAATTTTAGGAATCCATAGCTTCTCTACTAGATCTCTGGAAACTCTTCCTTTTTTTTTTTGAGACGGAGTCTCGCTCTGTCGCCAGGCTGGAATGCAGTGACCAGATCTCGGTTCACTGCAAGCTCCGCCTCCTGGGTTCATGCTATTCTCCTGCCTCAGCCTCCCAAGTAGCTGGGACTACAGGCACCCACCACAATACCCGGTTAATTTTTTGTATTTTTTGTAGAGATGGGGTTTTACCGTGTTAGCCAGGATGGTCTCAATCTCCTGACCTCGTGATCCGCCTGCCTTGGCCTCCCAAAGTGCTGGATTAGAGGTGGGAGCCACCGTGCCCGGCCTCTGGAAACTCTCAGTCTGGTAGTGTGGCTTCCAAGTCAATAAGGAATGCCATTAGGAGTCTGCTCCCAGAGTACCTGGCTTAGTTCTTTCCGTGGGTCTCTGAGGCAGTCCCTGTTTGTTGAGGACAAGCACTTTGGCCTGTAGTTGATTACAGATGCTTCTGGAAAAGCATCACGGTAGAAAGTAAAACCAAAATGATGTAAAAGCCTTAAGATGGTTAAAAAGCTAATGAAAGTTTATTTGGCAAGGAAATTTTGTTATTTCTGTGGCACGTGTGAACCCCCAAAATTTGAGATAGATCTCAGTTAATTTAGAAAGTTAATTTTGCTAAGGTTGAGGATGCGTCCATGACACAGCCTCTCAGGAAGTCCTGATGACATGTGCCCAAGGAGGTCAGGGCACAGGTTGGTTTTATACATTAAGGCAGACATGAGACATCCATCAATATATGTAAGAAATGCATTGGTTTGGTCTGGAAAGGTGGGACAACTTTAAGCAAAGGCAGGAAGACTGGAAGTGGGGAGGGAGCTTCCAGGTCACAGATAGGTGATACACAAGTGGTTGCATTCTTTTGAGTTTCTGATTAAGCCAGAGGAGGCAAATCAGATATTCATCTATCTCAGTGAGCAGAGGAGTGACTTTGAACAGAATGGGAGGCAGGTTGGCCCTAAGCTGTTCCCAGCTTGAGTTTTCTTTAGCTATTTTGGGGGCCCAAGATCTTTTTCCTTTTATATGTGTAACATTTTAAAACAGTAACTAGAATTACGATTAAAAATATTATACCAGGACATGTCATGGACAATGCAGATATTGACACATTTTCTAGGAACTTCTTATAATTTCCAAAATATTTCCCAAAGTGCTGGGATTACAGGCATGAACCACTGCATCCAGCCTGAATTTATATGAGTTCTGATTTATCGCTAAGCCAATGTGAATAGAAATCCTTTAAGGGATTTTATAAATTAACTTGGCAATCCCATGCAGAGCTAGAAAAATACCATACATACATAACATACATGCATACATACATTCATACATATGTAAACTTACATACAGATGGAAATGGAGAACTTGTAGCTTTCATTCTAATATTTTAGCCACATGTCAGGTAAAAAGAGTAAAACAAAATTCACAGGTTTATATAAAATACTTGGCTTTCATCTTTGCCCTGCTTCCTATTTTTATCTGCATTGTGTTTCTGACAGATGGAATAAGGTAAGGTTACCTGCTCAGTATGAGGGCTAATGCTTTCCACCAATATTTGTGGAGGAGATTTGTAAGATTTTCATTTGCTTATATATCTGATGGCTTTTGGGGGTCCTTTGAGAGCTCCTGATGTGGGCAGGAGGTCTAAGATTCCAGTGATTGTGGGGAGGTGGGGGGCTTGAGTGGGAAGGGAAAGTTCTGGCAGAAGTAGATAGATGGATGGTGGAGAAGTAGGGGTTTCAAAGGCAACATATTAAAGGATTCAAAGGAACTGAAGGGAAGATCAAAGGTGATAAAAGGAAAGAGGGGCAGAGGCAATAGGAAGGGGGAGGTCTCAAAGGTGCCTGTTTGGGGAAGCCATCAAAGTTCCAAATTATCCTTAGCAAAATGATGCCATAAGGAATGAAGTGGACAGCGTGAGTGCCTGCCCTCGTGGCCCCAGTGGTGGAGCATACAGCCATCAAGGGCTTGGGAAGGGGCTTTCAGTGACCGAGAAGCTCCCATACTCTTAACTAATGGTACTTTGCAAGCAATGAAACCTAGGACTCTGACCCAGCCTCTACATCTAATAAACAGAGAAGCCTGGGACTCATCTAACCCAGCTTCTACAGTATGCTCAGAATCTTAAAAATCAAAGTCTGTCTTTACCTGGAGCACTGGCTTAGGAGCTGGACTCATGAATGGATCCCTAATCAATCAGTCAGAACTGAAGAAAAAGGCTTCAAAGGTGTGTGTCTGGGTAGGAGAGGTCCAAGGATCCAGTGATAACATGAGAGGTCCAGGAGTCCAATGATGAAACTTTTTGTTTGTTTCTGAGAGGGATTCTTGCTCTGTCACCCAGTCTGGAGTGCAGTGACACGATTTTGGCTCACTATAACCTCTGTCTCCCGGGTTCAAGTGATTCTTCTGCCTCAGCCTCCCGAGTAGCTGGGACTACAGGTGTGCGTCACCACACCTGGCTAATTTTTTGTATTTTTAGCAGAGATGGGGTTTCACCATGTTGGCCAAGCTGGTCTCAAACTCCTGACCTCAGGTGATCCACCCGCCTCAGCCTCCCAAAGTGCTGGGATGACACGCGTGAGCCACCGCGCCCAGCCCTAATGATGAATCTGATCCTATGCAAGTCATGACACTGTAAGTGTTAAAGAACGAATTATTCTGACATTTGTTTAAATGGTGAGGACGACTTTGTTTAGGGCTATTGCAATAGATGTCATGACTACACAATAGGGGTGAGATTGGGCTCAACTCCCAATATGGCAAAGAGAGCTGAGGATTTCTAGTCAAGGAGCAGAGGGGTCAATGCATGGAAATTCCCAAGGAGAGACATCAAGCGTAGGGGATTCTTGCTGATGGCAGGCCAAGCTGATCAGATATTAAAGGTAGGGGAGTCTCGCTAAACTAACTTGGCAGCATTCTTGCTACAACTGAATAGGAAGGCCAAAGACAGGGCCCCAGGCTGAAGTGTAGTGGAAAAGAGGGCCATTGGTGATGGAACTCAATCTCCAGCACCTCTCCCCTCCCTGGAGATCAGGAGTGAGACTGAAAGTTCCAGCCTGTTAATCACGTGGTTTGTTCCCCTGGCCACCAGACCCCATCTGGAAACTATCTAAAGAATACCAAGAAGGCTGGGTCCGTGGCTCACGCCAGTAATCCCAGCACTTTGGGAGGCCAAGGCGGGTGGATCATGACGTCAGGAGATCCAGACTATCCTGGTTAACACGATGAAACCCCATCTCTACTAAAAATACAAAAAATTAGCCGGGCTTGGTGGCAGGCGCCTGTAGTCCCAGCTACTCGGGAGGCTGAGGCAGAATGGCGGGAACCCGAGAAGCAGAACTTGCAGTGAGCCAAGATAGCACCACTGCACTCCAGCCTGGATGACAGTGTGAGACTCTGTCTCAAAAAAAAAAAAAGAATACCAAGAATACTGAGGTAAGGCCAAAAAGGGTTGTTTATTAATAACAAAAGACACTCCTATCACTCAGAAAATTCATAGAGTTTTAGGTGCTCTGTGCTTCTTTGTCAGGGACAAAAAGAAATATATGTTTTTGATGAAATCACAATGGGAGTACTAAAAATTCAGGTGGTAGAGCAGAGTCCAGTGTTCAGGAGAGCAGGCAGATCGGTGGGGTCCACGTAGCTGAAGACCAGCGCAGCCAGGGATAAGCAGATGGGCAGTAGAGGGCTAAGGAAATGAGCAGCGAACACGGGTGATGAGGGACAGGGGTGGACATAGGCTTGGGGCCATGACCTAGTGCCAGTAACCCAGAAATAGAGTCATGACCCAAAGAAGGAACAAGTGGATTAGCCATATTCCACCTGTCCTAGGTTTCAGGAGTTCGTGAGGATAAATAAAGTCAATGAATATTCACACACATATCTCCATGGCTCCAAAATCCAAACTTGCTTGACAAGACCTTAACCTCCGTGCTTCTCTCATCTGCTTAAATTCTTCCCCAGCTATTTCTGGGTGTCCTTGGGGAGGTGACATCTCACATGGGCTTGGGAACAAGTTTGTTCATGTTCTTTCCATTTGAGCCTATTGGTCCAGGAGCCCTGCCGTGGCCTTTGCAGCTGGTGCCCTCTGAAAGACGTTTCTCCTCTGCACCCAACGTCCCTGTGAGCCCAAGGTGACTGCAACCCGTGGATGGGGTGGTGCGGGTTGGTGAATGGCTTCTCCCGGTGCCTGTGCTTACTGTGCTTTCTGGAAGGGAGGTGGCCCTGTGTGAACTCAGTCCTGCCCAGTATTTCATGAACGCTGTGGCTTCGTCTTACGTTGTCAGAGGCTCAAAACCGGTCCTTCACATGTGGTCAGGAGAGGGGAGAGAAGGGCCTGTCTTGTATGGCTTCTCCCTCTTTCCTCTTTTTCTTCGATACCTCTGCATCCGAATGAAACAAAACTCTCAACAAATATCCTTCCACCTCCTTCAGGAGAAAACAAGTTGTGTAATGGAAAGAGCATAAACTTTTGAGCCAGACATGCTTGGTTTGACTCTCAGCTTTGCCATTTGCTAGTCGTGTGGCCTTGAATCAGTTACTTTTTTCATATCATGAGGAAATAATGTTAGGGATTATGCATGTAAAACACTTAACATCATATCTGACACAGAGTGAGTGCTCGAGAAAAGGCAACCATTGTTATTATGTCTCCCTTCTCCAGAAACAGCACAAAGCCTAGTCGTGGGAGGCACTGTATTTTCTAAGTGTGTGAATCACTCTCGCGCCCCAAAGTGCCTCTCATTTCACAGGTGTTCTAGGAAAGGTGCTGCCTACCACTGTCTTGGCCTAATAAGCAGTTACTTGCAAACCTGGCTGTCTAATCCCACTTTGTTAATTTCAGGGATTTTCTTTTTGCCACTGTCATCCCTCCGCGTGTCCAAGTATGCCACAGTCTGTTTTGGGGAGAGGCTTATCTAGTGTCTTTGGCCGTTACATAGGAAATGTAAGATGGAAAGAGAGGCCCGGTTCGAGTCCTGATGAGCACCACACAATATCTTTAGGAAAAGAATCATCGAAAGGCAACAGGATGCCTCCTGACCATCCGAGGTCCTCGTCAAGTTGGGGGTAGTCGGTGAACTTGGCTTCCCTGCCTCCCAGCTCTGGGCTCCATTTTACTGCATCCTGGGAGACAGGAAAGTCAGTCTGCATGTGTGATTCCGAGTCATTCCTTGGGGTATTTGCAGTCTGCATCTGGACTCGTTGTTGACTGTTTCAGCTTCTGAAGGGTAAGGGATCTATGTTCCATGTGCATGTGAAGGAACTCGGGAAGGAAAGGAGGGAGCCCACACTGATGGGCGCTTTGCAGTACTTTTCTGCCAGTCTGGCACGCTGTACCCGTCACAGTCAGTTTGACTCCCCTTCTCCCTCCTGGATGGATCAAACTGTGTGGCGGATTCTACCAGACAGGCACCCCGCAGTCCAGTTAGGATCAATCGTGGGTTTATATGCAAAGGGTGAAACAGAACCGCGAGAAGCCAACCTGGGACTTAGGGAAAGTAGTAGCCATGGCATCATGACCCTCGAGACCCGAGGGACTGGGGGAGGAGCAATTACTTGAATCTTGAAGGGCAGAGTCCCGATGTAGAGCAGGCTCCCTGGGAAGGACAGTGACCTTGGGCTGAAGGATACAACCAGGCCCTGGTGACGCTGCAGGGGGGATGAACCCCCTGACCGTACTCTCTCTTCCTCCCAGCTCCTGTGGGGGCTCCTTGTGGGCCAACTCCACCTGCAGCCAAAGTGACCACAGCCCTGTTGCCCAAAGAGGCCAACCTGAGCCGGAGAGCGGGGTGGGCAGGGCCTCAGGGGCACAGGGAAGACATTTGGAGTCTGTGGAAAGATGCTTGGATGTTCACCTCCTTCACCCGGAACTGACAGTAATCCTTGCCTGACCTCGGTGCCTCTTGACCTCTTTTTAAGAATTTCATCATGAAAAATTTCAGGCGTGTACAGAGGTATAGAAAAATCTCACCAGGAGCATTCACAGACTCAGGATGCAGATTCCACAGTGATTGAAATTCTGCCACATGTGTTTATACTGACCCTTTGCCTTGTGTTGGTATTTTAAAGCAATTCCCAGGTCCCCAGGCACGGCCCGTGGTGGCGTCTGCACTGAGGGGTGCAGGCGTGTGGTGGCGCTTCTCAGACAGCATGGCGGTCACCTGGAGGAGCCCAGGGTGGCCCAGGGAAGGTTTGGGCGGGAGAAGGAGGGACTCCTGTGTGCAGCACCAGAGCGAGCTCAGTGTAAACACCTGAATGAGGGGCATGACAGCCACACGAACACGCTCGCTGCCTAACATCGGCGGGCGCTGCAATCAGTACTCTTCAAACCCGATGTGGGAGGGCTGCCTTCACTGAAAAACAAACGGATAGCTACTTCATGAGAATAACATAACACGAATGTATTACCCAGCATAACACATTAGGATTTTACTTACTTATTTACTTCTTATTTATTTTTTTGAGACAAGGTCTCACTGTGTCATCCAGGCTGGAGTGTGGTGGGATGATCACGGCTCACTGCAGCGTTGACCTCCCAGCTCAGCTTTTTGAGTAGCTGAGACTGTAGGTGTGTGCCCCCACACACTAAATATAAAATTAATCCCCCAGCTAATTTTTATATTTTTTGTAGAGACGAGGTTTTGCCATCTTGCCCAGGCTGGTCTAGGACTCCTGAGCTCAAGCAATGTGCCCACCTCAGCTTCCCAAAGTGCTGGGATTACAAGTGTGAGCCATTGTGCCCAGCCAGGATTTTAAATTATCTCATTTACTAAATCTCCTGGGGATGGAATCCCATGTAGAAATGGAAACTTGGAGTCAAACAGACTGAAGATTTTTTTAAAAATATTAGTCGGGCCGGGCGCGGTGGCTCAAGCCTGTAATCCCAGCACTTTGGGAGGCCGAGACGGGTGGATCACGAGGTCAGGAGTTCGAGACCATCCTGGCTAACACGGTGAAACCCCATCTCTACTAAAAATACAAAAAACTAGCCAGGCGAGGTGGCGGGCGCCTGTAGTCCCAGCTACTCAGGAGGCTGAGGCAGGAGAATGGCGTAAACCCGGGAGGCGGAGCTTGCAGTGAGCTGAGATCCGGCCACTGCACTCCAGCCTGGGCAACAGAGCGAGACTCCGTCTCAAAAAAAAAAAAAAAAAAAAAAAAATTAGTCAGGAAAAATGATCTATGTGTGAACCTTTACTATAAGTTATTCTTATTTCTAGTATGTTGTGATTTGGAAGAAATCACAGCAAGAAGAAAAACAGTGCAGAAATAAAGCACTCATTCTTTTCAGAGCCAAACACAGTTTGAAGCCTACATAAGCTCCTAGACCAAGTAAAATAGGTTCTATAGAAAGAATAAATTCTATACCCTCTAGAAAGAATAACTTTTAAACGCTTGTAGAGTGAATAGAAAAAAAACAAATCCCTTGAAAAGTTGTAGAAAATATAAAACTCTATACTTGTAGAAAATATAAATATCAGAAAAGCTGTATAAAAGTGGTCGCATATTATTGTGACTTCTGGCATATGTAGATGCACCCAAATAACTTGATATTTTGATGTAAAATTAAAATGCTCCCTTGTCCATCCCCCAACTCCCTGCAAAAAGCAGCAAAAACCAGAAAGAGTAGAATTGATCGTTCTCTTTTTTTTTTTTTTCTTTTTTTTTTT